>NC_133617.1:107335923-107360811 GCF_048593235.1 Sminthopsis crassicaudata
TAGTGTTGTGCTATTATTATTACTAACAATAGCAATAATAATACTAATAAAGATTTATCGGTGTCCTTTTGGGGCATCAGTCATAGAAAGTACTTGTATGAGGGGACTCTCGGGACAGGCTTGAGCAAGTTGGAAGCAAAAAGTGACTTGAAGTCTTCAGCCTCTATTCTTCACACTTTGTACTTCCAGAAAAAAAAATCTACCCAGAGAAAATCTCACAGAAAGAACCTGAGAACATTTGTCCAGTGGGAACAAGCTTGCTTTGGGGATGTAGAACTTCCTGTCCCCAGTAGTGTGCAAGAGATTTCCCAATCAAGTGACTTCAGAGTCACACTGCTCTGCTTTGCCTGGTAAATCATTTCCATTTCAAACCAGTGGAAAACGCCTGGTATGTAGCAAGCACCTCCTAATCACGAGATCTAATGACCCCTTTTAGATCTCATTCTCTTTGACTTCTCTAAAGAATCCAAGATGGCAGACTACCCTCTCAGACCTCTAATCTCTCTTGATTGTACTTCAGAAATAACATATTCTCCTGGATCTCCTCTTACATGCCTAACAACTCCTCTCAACAAATTTTACTCAGTTCAATTTAGTTCAATAAACATTTATTAAATGCCTGCTATATGGATATAGTTCCCGCCTACCCAGTAAAATTCAAATTTATCTGCCTGTCATGATAAGAACAACAGTAGCTGATACTTATATAGTACTTTGAAGTTTACATAAGATTTTTCTCATGACAATCTTGTGAAGTAGATAGTATGAATATGATTGCCTCATTTTATAGATGAAGAAACTAAGAATTAGATAATTTATTATTCTGGGAAAAATCTAGGAACCATTTTAAGATAAGAAATTCCTGAAAATCACTAATGCCATAGTAGTTAGAGTACTAAGTAGTGTGACATAGTAGATAGATTACTAACCATATAGTTTAAAAGAAGAGATCAAATATCACCTCAGATACTAACTATATGACCATAGGTAATTAACCTAACTTCACTTTCCTTATCTTTAAAATGGGAATAATAATACTTGAGTTATGAAATCACTTGAGGTTATTATGAGGATCAACTGAAATAGCCTATCAAGTATTTTGCAGACTTTAAAGTGTTATACAAATATCAAATATTTTTATTCTTATAGTCACTAGACATGAATTTAAATTCTTCCTTGGCCATTTTTGACTTATATAGGCATGGACAATTTAATTTCATCCCTCAGATCTTCAATCTCCTCATCTGTGAGGTGGGAAAAATATTTGCACTACCCACTTCATAGAGTTGCTGTGAGGAAAGACCTTGGCAAACTTTAAAATGCCATTGCAAATGTGAGTAATTATTATTGCTAATAATAACAATTCTTGTAATATGAAAGTTATCTTTTCAACAGATAGAAAAGGCTCTTGAACAAGCCATCTCACTATTCTTTATATTTAATAATCTATGGATTGTTGCATGGGAGGATAGAAGAGTTGTTCTTGGTAGCAGAATAAAAGTTGCAAATTATAAAAAGTTATAAAATAAAAGAACTTAATTCATTTGCTTTAGGCTGACTAAAAGTATCCTTAATACAACTCTTCTAGCAAACAGGGTGACAGCAATTATAAATGTACTTTATCCTATTGCCAGATGGTTTTGCTTTTTTTCTGCTGTGTCTAAATATTCTTTTGTTTGTTTGTTTTGTGAGGCAATCAGGGTTAAGTGACTTACCAGGGTTTACACAACTAATAAATGTCAAGTATCTCAGGCCACATTTGAATTCATGTCCTCCTGACTTCAGGATTGGTACTCTATATACTGTACCACTCAGCTGCCCCTGGGTCTCCATATTCTGAAAGTGTTTTGTTTCATGGAATAAAAATATTGAGCATTTAAGTAAAAATTGAAATTTCTATCAGAAATGTTCTTAGATTTTTAACTGAATAATATTACACAAATGTTATTGTAATCTATAATAATGTCATAGAAGAATATATTGCTTAAATTCCCAAGGATACTTCCAGGTCTTTATTTGTAGTATTGAGGATTTGTTATCTGTCAGTCCAAGAAAGATGGTGAGCTTGTGATTCCAAACACCAAATTAAGTCTTCACAGCTATTTGATAGGCACTAAACTAGCAGCCAGCAGTATTGTGTTACACAGTTTCTACCAATTTCTTGAAAAATCTACACTGATTCCTAAAAGCACGATTCTTAGGTATAGCCCTTTGGTTATGTCTGGAATCAATGGTCTGATCCTGGATGACCATTATAAACCCTTCTGTATCCATGACCAAATCCATGTGACCTAGCTATTTGCTCAACACTTCCTTATTGAAATAATTTTGGCTGAGTTTGTGCAGATGTCACCCACAGAGGACCTTGTGATACTTCTCTTGGCTACTGTTTTCTAGGCTCCATCTGGAGGAAAACTGCTTTCAGTTACATTTGACAAATCAAATGCTGGGTACCTTATGTCAGCCTTTATTATCATTCAGATAAGTGATGCCCCTTGTTCTGAAATTATTTCACTAGTTTGTTTGTTTGTTTTTTACCTGATTATTATATGCTCTGCAAAGGGAAAAAATAGAAAATAAGCATTTATTAAGTACCTACTAAGTTCAAATTACCATGCTAAGCACTTTTCAATCTTTCATTTGACCTTCACAACAATTCTATGGGGTAGGTGTTTATTATTATTCCTATTTTACAAATGAGGAAAATGAGGCAACCAGCTTTAAGTAACTTAAGGTCGAACTGTTAGTAAAAAAGTGAGGTTAGATTTGAACTCTAGTCTTTCTGAATTCAGACTGAGAGCTCTATACATCTAGAGAGAATCAATTGACTTTCTTAACATAATGAATGAATGAATCAAAGAATCAGTGAATTTATGAATGAATGATTGAATGAAAAATGTTAAGTGCTCACTATGTCCAAAGCATTGTACAAGGCAGTGGGGTATAAAGAAAAAAGTCACAGTCCCTACTCTAAAGGAACTCATATTCTAAATTAGAAAATATCATATATACAAATATATTATTATATATAACATATATTATATGTTAATTAATTGATATATAATTAATATAATGTATTATATTAAATATTATACTTTGTATTATATATAATATGTGTATATACACATATATAATGAGTTTTATATATATAATGTATATACACAAACACATACACACTACATATATGTATATATGTAGTGTGTGTATGTTTACATATATACAAAAATACATACATATATATTTGAGTTTTCAGTTCCAAGGCAAATGAAAAGACCTCATGGATCTTATGATGCAAAGGAAAAACAAATATGATTTATTTTTATAATAACCTTATCAGTTTCTGATGTGTAAACATTTATTTGATAATACTAAGGACTTTGTACATGAGAACTTTCTTTTCTGAGTCTTCAGTAGTTGTGGCTCCCTATTGTGACTATAATAGCTATAGAGATAGTTGTCAGGTCATTTCTCCAAAAAGGTTACTTCCTTGGACTATGGTTGTAGAAGCCTGGCAGGAAGGAGGGCAGGTGGTCTGAGGATGCTACTATTTCCAGACATCCCTGGCCATTGGTCAGTGATTGTTGATGGTGATTATGGAGATGGAGGGCTCCTTCTCCACAAGAGTTGCTCTTCTCAATAATTACTGTAAGGGCTGACCTGGAAGCAGTACCAGTGGCTTTGAGGACACTACTATTGCCTAGGCTCTTGGGCACATAGCCTTCTAACTTAGTCATTCATATTGCAAGAGCCCAATTCACCAATATTTCAGCTTCCTACCAAGCATTTACAGTTACCCTCATAGAATGAGGAAAAATAAAGTCTTGGTAGTATATCACTTTGAATGACATGGTTAATATATTAGACTTTGAGATGGTGATTACTATTGTTGTTACTGCTGTTGTTGATAACACTGACTGGATTTCTACATATTGTTTAATACAAAACTCAGATGCAATTAACCTTTTCCACAATCCCCACCCATGGTAATAGACCTTTCCCCAATTAAACTTACAAAATTCTTTGGCTAACACACCTATCATATCTTATTTTTATGAGAGTTTTGTGTGTGTCATATCATCCCACCAGATTGTCAAGCCTGTGAAATCTATATCTTAGCTAAACTTGTGGCAGATGAAAGATGAAATTCCCTCAGTATTTTCCAGCACCTAACAAAATATGTGATCTACACAAAATAGTCACTTAATATGCTGTCACATCAATAAGCATTTATATACATATTCATTATACATGGTGGTTGAATTTATTTGAATCAAATTTATGACAAAGAATAGCAAAGCTGTTTTAAAAATTGAAAATAAAATTCCATCTGCCTACAAGTCCTGGGAAATGAGAATTTCAGACATTGGTTATTTCCTCCCTGTGCACTTTAGCCTAACAGCCACCCTACCTTCTAGCCCCTGTTTCTCATAAAATGGAAATAACCATATGGAACATCATGTACAAACACACTCTTAGTACTACTACTCAGAAATCCACAGCTATGATTTTCTATGGGACCCCTTGAGTATCAAAACCCTCATAACTTTTTAGAACCTTTTTGAGATGTGGTACATTTCTCTCACACAATTCCCCCTTCCCACAATGCTCTTAGGAAGAATGAAATAAAATATTGAACTAATGCTTTAAAAGTGTTTTCTCATGTGTCTGTGATATACATCTGTGACCTAACATGTCAATCACTCAATCAATAAGCATTTATTAAGCTATTACTATAACCAAACATTTTGTTAAGCACTGAAATACAAAGAGGGAGCAAAAATAGGTCCTACCTTCAACAACCTCATTCTAATATATGTAAATCAGAACATTCTGTAAATACATAGTATATAACTTTAAGGGTCTGGTACTAGCTAACCTGGGGAAAAGGTTTTCTAGAGGAAGTAATAGCTAGACTGACTCTTAAAAGAATCCAGAGATTCTGAGATTTAGGGTTTGCAGGGAGAACATTTCAGGCACAGGAAACAGCTGGTACAAATACACAGAAATGAGAGAGCATGTTTATGCAAGGGACAGCCAATAAGTCAATATAAGTGGCTCATAGGCAGTAGAATGCCAGAAGATTGTAAAGATAGAAAGGAACTAAGTTAAAAGAGCTTTAAGTGACAAAGGATTTTATATTTGATCCTGAAAGTAATATGAAGCCACTGGATCATTCATGGCACAAAGTAGGCTCTTAATAAATACTTATTCTCTCTTTATTGAGCAACAGAAATAAGAACAATACATCAAACTGAGGTCAAAAATACCTACAAAATAGATTTATGTGTTTAAAAACTGAAGAGGCCACTCACAATTCAGATTAAACACCATTTGGTAGGTGAAAATTAGTAGCTTATAGCTATTTGCATTGCTGTTATTCCATAATTTTTTTTGGCATGTCTAACTCTGTGACTCCATTTGGACTTTTTGTAGTAGAGATACTGGAGTGTCTTGCTCATTTTATAGATGATGAAACTGAGGCAGGGCTGGTAATAGATTGGGCACTCATATATGTATGTATATATATATACATATATATATGTGTGTGTATGTATATATATGTTAAACATGTACAATCCTTTTCAACATATTTCCATATTTGTCATATTATACATTAAAGATCAGAACAAAAGGGAACATGTATAATCCTTTTAAACATGTACAATCCTTTTAAATATTTATGTATTTGTCATGTTGTACATTAAAAATCAGAACAAAAGAGAAAAAAACACAATAAAGAAAAAAAAAACAAAAATAGGCAACAATTGTATGTTTCAATCCACACTCAGTCTCCATAGTTCTCTCTGAATGTATATGGCATTTTCCATCCCAAATCTATTGGAATTGTCTTGAATCATGTCATCACTAAGAAAAGCCACGGTCCCTCGTAATTGATCATCACATAATCTTGCTATTACTGTGCACAGTATTCTCCTGATTCAGCTCTCTTCACTCAACATCAGTTCATGTAAGTCTTTCTAGGCAGCGACATAATTTGATGGATCCTATATGCATCAACATGTGGCAGTTTGTCATTGGCAGAAACCCCTCTGAAGAAACTGAGATGCCCAACAAGGTAATTACAGTCAGTTTGGAAACAAAGTCCCTTTTATGGAGTTAAACAATTTTCCTTTCCAGTGAAGTATCAATAGAGATGTCTTCATAACAAGTCAGTTAATCAACTAGTATCTTTTAAGTGCCTACTATTAAGCACTATGCTGGGGATATAAAGAAAAGCAGTAAGAAATTTAAAAAATAAAGACCCTGTTCTAAAGAAGCAGTCTAAAAGAATAGCTCATGGTCTAATGGAGATAGTGGGGTATAAGGAGAATTAAGCTGGACTTAAAGTATAAAGAATATGAGTTCAAATCTAGCTTCTGATATTTATTAATTGGGTGGTCATGTGCAACTTCAACAGACCCATATGGGCCTCTATTTTTCCTCTTTAAATTGAGTAAATATCTGTGTGACCCTGGGCAAGTCACTTAACCCCAGCCTCAGGGAAAAAAAATTGAGTAAATACTACCTGCTTCATGGGCCATCAAGGGTATCAAATGGGATAATGCAAAGGTTTGTAAACATTAAAGGTACTCAAAGCTTAAAGTCTATTTATACAGATGTATTATTTTACATTTATAATGGTTAAGATCCCCAGAATCAAACACAAGTCCTAGCACATAGTGTTGTTATTATTCAGTCATTTCATTCATGCCTGACTTTGTTTATCTCATTTAGGCAGAGATACTGCACTGGTATGCCATTTCCTTCTCCAACCCCTTTTACAGATGAGGAAACTGAGGCAAACAAGATGAAGGACTTACACAGGATTATACAGGTGGAAGTATCAGATTTGAACTTATGAAGATGAGACTTCATGCCTCCAGGCCCAATGCTCTATTCATTGCACCACCTAGCTGCCCTATAAGCATGCAGTAGATTCTTAATAAATACTTGGTCACATGTATAACTGAATTTGATCCTGCCAGCAACCTTCTAAGGTAGAAAAGTATTTCCTTTCCTTAAGATGTTACTAAAGGCAAAGAAAGCAATTATTCCTATATATATATATATATACATACTGTACATTTTCATATACACACACACACATACACTCCCCAAATGGCAAGCAGATAAGAAGAAGGCCTTATATTATATGTATATGTGATCTTATGGAAATAGTAGACAAATAGGTGGTGCAGTGGAGGGAATACTAGACCTGGAGTCAAGAACTCATCTTCATGAATTCAAATATAGTCTCAGTCAAGAAGGGAATATATAACCTCAAAAACTCCCTACCTTTCATCAACCCAAGATATTTTGGTTTTGAAAAAAGCCCAAATACCTTCAAAGAAGTGTCCCTGAAGGAATCAAGCTTGATCACTATGCCACTGCCAAGTTTTCCTTTCCCAATGAGCTTCCATTGAACATTTAAAAAAATATGTCCCATAGCTCAAATTATTTATGAACAAAACTGAGCTTATTTTTTTTCTCTATCAAATTCACCTGTCTTCTAAACTGAATGCTTGACCTAAAGTCAGGAAAACCTGAATTCAAATTTAGCCGCAGATACTTACTAGCTATGTGACCCTGGGCAAGTCACTTAACCCTGTTTGTCTCAGTTTTCTTGATTGTAAAATGAAATATTAGCACCTACAACCCAAAGTTGTTGTGAGGACAAAATATGATATTTGGAAAATGTTTATCATAGTGTGTTGCAAATGGGACATACTATATAAATGCTTTTTCCTTTATTGCTTCTAAAGAAGTTTAATAAAGCTATGATAGCTTTCTAATGTATATTTGTTTACTAGCCCTTTATAAGGTTCCCAGTTCTTGAGTACTGTAGTCCTGAAGTACTTGGTTTTTAAAACTTCTTTTAAGGTAAGAATCTTATAAAAATTTTATTCTACCTATAATTATGAAAATATTAAATATAAAATTATAAAACTCTAATTAAAAGCAATTATAAATATTTTATGTGAGACCTTCTTTGTGAGACAATATTTTATTTGAGCTTTACAATAAGTAATCCAGCAAGATCTCATATTCTTACTAGTATCTGTATGACTTCATATAAAAATTCTTTATTTTATATATTTAGATGACTATAAGTAACATTTTAATGAAATAAATTATAACTTGGAAGATTTTAACTAAAAATCATATATAAATTCAATTTAGATATTGGGCTTTTAGATCTGAACAAAGGTTTACAATATATGGTTCTGTTACCAATGGCATACAAACCACACTTTCACAGAAACTCTACAGAATGACTAATCAGTACTGCCAACCAGTTCATTTGAAAACACTCCAGACAGAATAAGTGGAGGATAAATTTAAATTGGAAAGCAGCCTTAATATTGCCATCAGAAGCAATATAAGGTTTATTTCTCAAGAACATTTTTGATGATCCATAATGGTTTCAAGATGGCAGCTTGTAATATGAATGCCCAGCAATCATGGTTTTCAGTCTGACATTTATGTTGCAAGAATGAAAATGTTAACATCTTGCTCACATGATCATACAGCTGATAAAGTATGATTACGAAGTAACAAAAGGAACTACTCTGTTTCAGGGTACAGAATACAAATGAGAGTATGTGCCTGTGTCTGATGATCTATTGGGAATAGGTTTGCACTTGAATGTTAACCCCTTGTGGCAGTTTGGAAACAATTTGATGACAGATTGAGTAACTGCAAAAATGTTTTGTTTCTTAGTCAGAAGTATTCAGTTTTATGAAATCTCTGTACAAACACCAAAATAATTATGCCCATGATTGTGTTTCCGATAACTGCATATATAAATCTATAGTGCTTCAAGCATGCATTCGCTGTGTGTCACAAAGGAAAGCTATATTTATAACATAATTAACAATTATTTACTATTTAAGGTATCATTAATTTTTATCATAAGACCCTTAGGTTATCACTATGAACTCTTAAAAGGTCTACAAATTACTAAATTTAAGCCTAAGCAACTAGGCAGCTAGGCAGCAGTGGATAGGTTTTCAAGGTCAGAGTCAGGAAGCCCTGAGTTCAAAACCAACCTCAGATACTTACTAACTCTATGACTCTAGGCAAGTCATTTAACTCTGCCTCAGTTTCCCCATATGTCAAATGAGCCGGAGAAGGAAATGACAAACCACTACAGTATCTTTGCCAAGAAAAGCCCAAATGGGATCACAGAGATTTGGACAAGGGTGAAAGCAACTAAACAACAACAACAAATAAAAACTACTAAAGTAGAGGATGAATAAACCATTTGTTTAGAATGTTATGGGTTGAATGATATGGTTGCTGTAATCTCTTCCAAATCTAAATTTTGTTTTCCTCAATATGATATAATATAAAATGTTAGAGGTGTAAGAGCCTTTAGAGATATTAAAATTTATTTTCCAAAGATCCCACAGCTCATTAATGGCAAAGCCTGGACAAAGTCTTTATACTTGCCCAATATTGTTTCTTTTGATAGCTCCTCACAACTTCTTTAACAGATATTTCTTCCAATCCATGTGTTAATTTTCTGGTCCTGTACCAAAGAGATACTATAAGATTAAAGATTAAAAGATCTAGATTTCACCACTTAACTGACCAATGCCTTTCATTACAGACATACTCTGTTGAAAGTTGCTAATTGCTTCCCCTAAAATACTTATACAATAAGAGTGAGGGAATAGCACTAGTTCAAACACATAAGAAGCCTGGGTGTGATGACACAGGGAGTAGTACCCAACAAATGAGACAGGTGCAAAAGAATCTGTTCTGTAAAGTAAGGCATATCAATACTTACTAACAATTTATCATAGAAATGTAATGAAGATTTCACAGGCTTTCTTTAATGCAGATTTTGTTTAATGGAGAACAACTAAGATGATGAAGCCCTTAAATCACTCCATATGAAAATCAGCTGAGGGATTTGAGAATGTTTGGCCTGGAAAAAGAGGATGGGAAAATTATAACTATCTTTATTTTAAAAAACTTTCAGGTAGGACAGAGATTAGATTTATACTGCTGTATACCTTAGGGACAGAAAAAAAAGGATAAAAAGGAATTTTAATGGGGGGGATATTTTTAAAAGGGATAAAAGAATGATAGATGTTAAGGAGGCAGCTTGAATTTTGTATAAAGGAAACATTTCTAACTAGAGCTGTTTAACAATGAAATGGCCTGCCACAGGAAATATTGGGTTTCCCTTTCACTAAATATCTTCAAACAAATCAGCTGACAAATTGTCAGGTAAATATAAAGGGAATTTTATGTCAGTGATGGGTTAAACTAGTTACTTTATAAAGTCCTTTCCAATTCCAAGATTCTTCAATTCTATAAAATGTTTTGGCACCTCCCTGCTCTCACAGAACTTACAATCAGTCTTATAGGAGTTAAGGTGGAAAGAGACAGAGACAGAGAGACAGAGATAGAGAGAGGCAGAGATGGTGATAGAGAGACAAAAATGGAAAGAGACAGAGAAGCAGAGATGGAGAAAGAAACAAAGAGACAGGCAGACAAAGACAGGGAGAGAGAGATGTATTCAAAATTAGAAGATGATGAGTTTATGAAAAGATGCCAAATTTCTTTAATGATAAATGCAGGGAAGATATATAAAGACAAATATTTACAAATAGAGTAGGCTGGTTCCCTGGTGTGTTGAAGATAATACTAGGCTAGGTCAAGTTGTGCCAGATTGTGGCAGATCACTTAACCCTTGGGTCCCAGTTTCATTGTTTTATAAATGGGTTCAGTAATACCTCTTTTTCTTGATTTCACAGAAATGTGGAATCAAATAAGTTCTAGAAAAACTCTTTGAAATGAATTAAGTGCTATATAAGGAAATTAGCTGTAGGACTACTTTTTAAAGATTCTTCTTTCTCCCAATGTGCTTTAACACACACACACACACACACACACACACACACACACACACAGACAAGGGAAGGAGGGGTTGTTTTTCTCACTAGTGGGCTCAGGGGTTAGACCTACACTTAGACAAAGTCAATGTTCTGTTAGCCCATGAGTGTTTCTCAGAATGAGTCATTATTTTTTTTTTCAAAAATAACAAATGCTATCGACATCACTCTATTTCAGCACTCTTGCTCAGATCTTGTAACTTCTTTTGCAATTGCATTCCAAACAAACCTAACTACTTTCTCAGGCCTGAATGCAAGTTTCTCTTCTATTACAAAAAGAGTATGAAGGAAAGGAATTTAACCACTTTGTAAAGTTCACTTTCAAAGGATACCCCAGAAATGGCTAGGATACAGGAATTAATGGTGGGAGATATTCTCCACTGGACATGGGTAACCATTCTAACCTAGTTTTTATTTCTGTATCTATCATTCAATCATTCAACTGATTTATTGAGTACCTCCTATTCTGTGCTAGGTAACGAAGCAGATATTGTATAATTAACCAAAAAAAAATGAACTCTGCACCAGAAGACATGAGTTCAAGATCTGATTCTATCACCAACTCACTGTGACATTGAATAAGTTACTTCTCTGAACCTATATTTTGTCATCTGTCATATAAATAGAATAGAGCAGATGTTCTCTAAGGTACCTGTGACATCGCTCTAATAATTTTGTGAAGGAATCAGGGTCCCTGAACTCAAGAAACTTAGTAGTGTAATAAGGGTTACCAGACTCTTTCTTGACTCTTATTTCCCTCATACCCCAAATCCAAGTAATTGCCAAGTTATACTTTCTCTTGTATCCATCCTCTTCTTTCTACTCATCCAGTCACCGCCCTAGTTTCACCCTCATTTTATCTATTAAAACAACCTCCCAATTGGTCTTACTATCTCCAGTCCATCCCCTTGCCAATCTATCACCCATACATCTGTCATTCATGTTCCTAAAGCATAGGTCAGACCAAGTCATTACCCTGCTCAAGACGCTCCAGTGAACATATCTTGCCCCTATAATAAAATACAAACTCCCTTATTTAACTTGTAAAGCCATTCCCTGTCTAGCATTAGTCTACCTTTCCAGGCCTATAACATATCATTCTGTTCTAGGCAAACTGGACCACTTGTTGTCACCCATAAATGACATTCCAGTTTCCATTTACAAAGGCTGTAACCCACCCCTGATCACATCTGCCTCATAGTATTTCTGACTTCCATTAAGACTAGCTTAAGGGATGTCTGCTGCTTTATAAGGCTTATCCTGACTCCCTTTTGCTAATATTCCGCCTTTTTACTATCCACCTTGTCATTATTTTGGGCTCACTTTGTATAGAATCTGTATTTGCTTTTCTAAGTGCATTTTGTTTTCTCTTCACCACCACATCTCATAAAATATGAGCTCTTTGAGGGAAGGAACTAATTTGTTTTTGTTATTAATTTATTCATTTAACAAACATTTATTAACTATCATTTTTGCTGAGGGTTACAAAGGCAAAAATGAAATAATCTCTGCTTCAACATTTTCAACATCTGCTTTATATTATATAGGAAGAAGGGAAGGAGATAGTGTATACATGCAAAGTAATTCACATGCATTTGTGAGGGGAGAGTATTAGCTACTAGGAGAATCTAAGTGTTTCCTATAGAGGATGGTACCTGAGCTGAGTTTTAAAGAAAGTTAGGAATTCTATGAAGCAGAGATGAGGAGGGAAAGCATTCTAGACAAGAAGGACAGACAGCCTGTGCAAAGGCATAGAGATAAAAGATGAAATGGTAGATTTAGGGAACAGTATTCAGGTCAGTGTATCTAGGATGAAGACTATATAGGGCCAGTTATTTTTAGGCACTTAATAAATGCTTGTTGACATTCTGCAGATACATTTGGAACTATGCCTAAAGGACTATAAAGTTGTATATAACCTTTGATTTAACAATACTACTATTAGGTATGTCACCCAAAGAAATAAAAAGGAGGGGGGAGAACCTATTTCTACAAAAACTATTATAGTAGTTCGTTTTTTGTGGTGACTAAGAATTTCAAACTGAGGAAATGCCCACCAATTGGGGAATGGCTAAATAAGTTGTGGCATATGATTATACTGGAATGTTATTATGCTTTAAGAAATGATAAGCAGGAGGTAACTAGGACCTGAATTCAAATCTGGGCTCAGATACTTAACACTTCCTAGCTGTGTGATCCTAAGCAAGTCACTTAACCTCAATTGCCTCAGCAAAGGAAAAAAATGTATTTAGAAAAAAAAAAAGAAAAGAAATGATAGTCAGGATGACTTCAGAAAACCTGGAAAGATTTACATGAACCCATGCAAAATGAACTGAGCAGAACCAGGAGAACGTTATACAGCAATAGTGTAGAGTGGAGAATTGCAAATCACTAAACTATTCTCAGCAATACAATAATCCAAGACAATCCCAAAGGAATCATGATGCAAAATGTTCTTTACCTTCAAAAAAAGAACTATGTCATCTGAATACAGATCAAAACATACTATTTTCACTCTTGTTTTTTGTTTGCGTTTTCTTGCATAAAATGACTAATATAGAAACACTTTACATTATTGCACATGTATGACCTGTATCAGATGAATTACCATCAGGGACAGGGGAGAAAAGGAAGAGAGGTAGAATTTGGAATTCAAGATGTAAAAAAAAAAAAACAACAACAACAACTAATGTTAAAAAATTGTTTTTATGTATAATGGAAGGAAAATAAAATATTTTAAAATAAAATAAATATTTTTGAGCAAATTCTACCTTTGCGACTTGTAGGATAGGAAGTCACAGATTCATGCTCATTCTGGCAATTCAGCTTTCTAGTTGCATTTAATGGGCATTTGCTCAATCTGCTACATCAGGGCTTCCTAAACTTTTTCCATTCATAACCCCTTATTGCATGACAAATTTTTACAAGACTCTGGGTATTTAGGTATGTAAAAAAGGTATACAAATCAAACATGTACTAATAATAAATCATAATTTCACATTCAGTTATGAGACCCAATATGGGGCCATGATCTAGGTTTAAGAAGATGGGTACTACATGGTGTGTTCCAGTCCTGACTATGGGCTAAATACTCCTCTAAAAAGAAGGATGTCTGAGTGCCTTTGTCATTTTTAAATGAAGGGAAGGGTATTTCTACTCGCCTCTCCCCTCTTCTCCTCTACCATGTCCCAAGTCATCCTTTACCATGAATTTAACTTCTATAACTCAGGGATTTTGAAAAAATCCTGCATATGGGTCTAGGACTAAAGATGACATAGCCAAAGTCCCAAGGTAAGAGAATTGGATTTTAAGTCAGCAGTTGGGTTAGAATCCTTATTCTGAAATTTATTTTCATTTTAATCTTAGGCAAATAATTTCCTTTCTTTGGCCACAGTTTCCTTATCTGAAAAATTAGAATTTGGACTAGATGACTCTAAGATCTCTTCATTTCTCAATCCTACAATAAGAATAAGGATAATTCCATTCTGTATTTGTTCACCACTTTTGATTTTTTTTAAATATTTCCACAAAATACGTATAGAAGAATTGCACATTTTAAACATATATTGGATTACTTGCCATCTAAGGGAGGGGATAGGGAGAAGGTAGAGAGAAAAAAATTTGGAACACAAGGTTTTGCAAAGGCGAATGTTGAAAACTATCTATGCATATATTTTGAAAATAAAAAGCTTTAAAAATATTTCTACACTTAACAGAGAGGTAGAATAATAATAACAACAAAGTACTCGACTTGAGAATAGGAAGACCTGAGTTCAAATCTTGCCTCCAATATTTAATAGTTATGTAATCCATTGCAAATTACTTAATTTCTTTCAGCCTCATTTTCCTCATCTGCCTAATGAGCATGATTATAACAACTATCTCACAAGGTTGGTGATCAGATAATGTAACTTGAACACTATATAAATGTTATAGATTGTGTTATAATATTTTGACATCATTATAAACTTATATTTTATGCTATTATAATAAACATTGACTCAAGTTCAGGTAAATTGAATTGCTCATCAGTTATCAAATTTTGTTTTTTCCTATGGGATATAAGCAGCCATGATTTCTTCTATTTGCCAAATGAGAGAATACAAATTTCAAAAAGATTAAATGATTCCCCTACAGCCACACAAATAATCAGTAGCAAAGATAACCCATTTCTGCTGACTGCTAGCCATGTCAAAGGTCTAGAAGGTAACATTCTGTGCCAAAAGAGATTGAATCACTTGCCCTTTCACAGAGGAGTTAAAAGACTTGGTTTAGTGACCAAAGTTTAAACACTGGTGGTAACAATCTAAAACCCAGATCTTCTGATTGCCAATCAAACGCAACATTTCTTCTCTTTGACTTATATGTTTATTCCACAAATATTCATTGAACCTGAAGGGGATGAAAATACCTATTTGTTTTGGAACCTGAATAAGAGATAAAAGGAGTGGGAAAGCATGGAATGGAAAGAAAAGCATCCCTGCTTCCTGATTTTATCTTTGTTTTGGTTTTTTCCCATCTCATCCCACAAGCTGACTTTGATAAGGTGCTTTGGGAGTTAGTACTGCAGGTGTACCAGTGACAGAAATGGTTCTATGGAGCTGGGCTGGGGTGACTGGAAATGTTCCAGCTTCCCTTCAGGCCCCTGAGAAAGATCTTGACCTGGGTCTTAACTTTACTCAAGCTTGGTCAGCTTCCCAAGAATTCCAGCTCCTCTTTGGACCCGGGCCAGAAGTCCTTGCCCTTAGCCCAAGGGCTGTCTCCTTTCATTATTTTGTTTTCTTTTTTTAAAAAACAATCTTTTATTTTCTCTCAATTACATGTTAAAACAATTTTTAACATTTTTTTAAGTTTTGAGTTTCAAATTCTATCCCTTCTTTCCTAATTCCTCTCCCCCTAAGACAGTAAACGATCTGATATAGGTCATACATGAACCATCATGTAAAATATTTCCATATTAGTCATTTTGTACAAGAAGACTAGAATAAAAAAAATAAAGTGAAAAACAGTATGCTTCACTTGGTATTCAGATACCATCAGTTCTTTTTCTAGAGGCAGATAACATTTCTTCACGAGTCCCTTAAAATTGTCTTGGATCAGTGTATTGCTGAGAAGAACTAAGCCTCTCATCATTGGTCATCACACAATGTTGCTGTTACTGTGTACAGTGTTCCTGGTTCTGCTCACTTCACTTTGCACCAGTTCATGTAAATGTTTTCTTGTTTGGAAGCACAATTCCTAGGTTTGAATCCTGATTTTGCTTCTATTAGCAGTATAACAATTACCATGTTTCTTAACCTCTCTGAGTCTCAGTTTACTTATCTTTAAAATTTGGTTAATAATGCTTGTGATCAGTGGAAAGGCAGATTGGTATAGTTAGCAGAGAACTGGCCTTGGAATTAGGAAGACTTGAATTTGAATCTTAGGGCTACATAGATGCAGATAAAGTGTTGAATCAGGAAAGCTCATCTTCCTGAATTCAAATCCAGCTTCAGACACTTACTAGCTATGTAATACTAAGCAAATCACTTAGCCCTGTTTGCCTCAGTTTTCTCATCTGTAAAATGAGCTGGAGAAAGAAATAGCAAACCTTTTCTGTAACTTTGCCAGGAAAATTCCATATGGGTTCATGAAGAGTTAAATATGGCTGAAAACAACTGAACAACTGAGTTTGAATCTTGATTCATACATAAATTTATTAGCTATTAAACAGTAGACTAGTTACTTACCTTCTCCTTGCCTCAGTTTCCTCTTCTAGAAAAAGGGGAGGGATTTATTTGAAAACTTCTAAGATCTTCTCCAACTCTAAACCTTTATTTTTATGACTTGAAATCAAGAGACCTGGGTTCGATTACACCAATGGAGAATACTAGCTAAACATAAATAATTCCTTTAAACTTTTGGCCTCAATTCCTTCCCATGAGAGGATTAAATTAGATGACCTTTAATTTACCTTCAAGTTCTTTATCTATGATTTTTTTCATCCTATGAGCCTCTCCAAGTTTCAATTTCTTCAACTGTAAGATGGGAATAATTATACATTTAGTTCCTATATTTCTGTACTGTTGTAAGAATCAAATGAAGAAACAATTTGTAAACCTGCCAGTGCTGAGTTGTTGGTTAGTATTGTCGTTGTTATTGTTGCCTACCTCACTGAAGGTAGGATAGTATGGTGAAAAGTCCACCAGTCTCATAATCAAATAGACCATTAATTATAGCATGCCCTTCACTGTGGGTATTACCTCAAATTTTCTCTTTTTCTCTACATTTTCTCTCTTCAACAGCTCGCAGGGCTTCAATTATCTCCATGCTGATGAGTCACAGATCTTTTGTTTCCACGGCTCATCTCCCTCCTGAGCTCTAGGCGACATTGCAAGCTGTCCACTGGACATTTTAGACTACAAGCCTCATAGCCATCTCAAACTCTGAATTCCAAAACTGAACTAATTTTCTTTCTCCAACGAACTCATCTTCTTAACTGAGCATCAGGCTTGGAATAAAGAGGACCTGAATTCAAGTCCAGCCTCAGACACTTAAGTAGCTATGTGACATTGGACAAGTCTCTTCAATGAGCTTCAGCGAAACTGTCTATTCCTTTGTTTATATATAATACTCCTCTCACCTCTGTGTCTTTGCAATTGCTGTCTCCACCATCTATTCCCATGTTTGGAATAAACTGCTTCCTTAACGCTCATGTCTCAATATCCATAATTTCTTTCAAAAGTCAGGAAGACACAGGCTCAGACACTTGCTAGCTGTGTGACCCTGGACAAGTCACTTAATCCTGCTTATCCCTTTTTTTTTCCATTTGTAAAATGATGTAAAATAATAGTATCTCCCTCCCAGAGCTATTGTTAATATTAAATGAATAAATAAATAATTGTAAAAAGCTTAATGCAATACCTGGTACATAGTAAATGCTACATAAATATTGTTTTTGTTACTATTCTGATTAATTATTATTATTATTATTATCTACATTAGAAAAGATGATTTCTTCACAGGAAGTTCATTCTACCTATAAAATCATAGATCTGGAAGAAAGAATAGAGAAAACCTTTTCTGATAGAGTCATTACAAGAATGCAATAGTGATCAGATATGGAAAAAATTTGGAAACTATAAGATTATACCTGTCAGCTACAGTTCTTCATAAGAAAAAAGGAAGAGTATATCTTCAGTAATAGAGTTGCATTTAAAACAAATATACCTATCAAAATAAACTACATGGTCTTAGCCTGAGAGGTACCAAATCTTTAAGGAAAATATTCTATTTTTTAGAGATGCTTTCAGGATCTTCAGCTGGCTAAGATGTCTGCATCATGGCGCTCTTTTCTCTGCCTTAAACTGCTGGATTTCTTAGAGAATGTAGTATTTTCACAATTTAGTGTTTAGCCTCCGTATTCCCATGGTCTGTGGAACATTGTCCTAAATAGTGGTTTCTCAGCCTCTAGCTAAAAGCTGTTCGAATGATGAGGAAATTCTGCAAGTGACAGTACAAAATCTCTTAGGTTCCAGGATTCAGATCTTTGGCTTCTTCCTTTGGATGGCTCTCTGGAAACCCCAAGTCCCTGACAGATTGGTGGGGGAGGAAAGTGATATGTTGCTTTTACTGCCTTCTGCCCTCAGGAAATTTCCCCCAATGATTTTAATTGGATCTCTTGGGCCTTCTGGACTAAGGCTACATAACCACTCTATAACCCCAGTCTCACTCTCATCCATTGAGGAAGCCTGATTCCTAGTGCTCTCTACCTTCTTTCCTGTCTCATTACTAAGTCAGGCCCATGTGCTTCTTCTCAGGGAAGATAGAAAGAACTATCACAATTAGAGCTTCCTCTCCCTCACCTATCATCCAGAAAATAGAATAACTCAGACCAACACTCATTTGCATATAATAATAAATAATTATATAATTATGCAACATAATTAGATATGTAATTTAATAGAATAATTATATGATATAATTTCTGAAAATACATAATAATGAATATAGCAATAATATTATCTTAAGTTGAAAAGGCCCTTAAAGCACATTGAATCTAACTTCTTCATTTTTACAAATGGAGAAACCAGTAACTAGAGAAGCTATATGACTTACCTATTGTCAAAGTATCAGTAGAGGGGATTTTTTCACAGAGAGTTTCCTTTACCTACAAAATCACAGCAAATGGTAGAATCCGAATTTTAACTCAGGTCTTTGGCCAATATGCTCCTGATATATCATTTTACCACAACTTTTTATGAAAAAGAAAGGAAAGGACTGAGGCAACATTTTACCTTTATGTTTTGTACATCCTCCTTTAAGACAATCATTTTGTGGCCACTGTCCTCCCCCCACAAATCTTTAGGGACCTGGAGTCAGAGAATCATGAAGAAGAAGAAACCGATTGACCTGAATGTCGTGATGTCATTTGCAGAATTCCCTCATCGTGCAAAATAATTCCAGCTAGAGACAGAGAAATCCATACTTAAGGCAATATCCTATGGACCCTGGGAATTTGGGGGTTAAGCATTGAACTGTGAGAACACTGCATTCTTGCAAATTCCTGGACTAGAAATCCAGCAATTCCCCTAAACTAAATTAGCATCTTCTCTTTGTTCTGTTAGAAAGGATAATGAAAGGGTCATTGAGTAGTGACCCAATGACCAATCACCATTCCAGAGAACACATGATGAAATAGGCTCCCCACCTCCTGATACAGAGGTAATGAACTCAAAGTGCAGATTGAGACATATATATTTTTAGACATGTCCATTGTGGGAATTTATTTTGCTTCACTATGCATGTTCATAATAGGGGATTCTGTTTTTCTTACTTTCTTCATGGGGAGAGATGGGAAGAGAGTGAGAAAGAGAGAAGACAGCTCTTCATTTGAAAATAAAAATCAATTTAATTTTTCAAAAATAGAGAAAGTAGTGCTCTTTTCTCTCTTTCTTGTGGGACTCTGCACCTGTAATTTAGGTTTATAACCTCAAAAGAAATGTGAAACACATACATTTAGAACCATATCCTTTCCAAATGCTAATCTGGATTATTTGTGCCCACCTATGGTAGAGCCTTCCATGACACAGTCAGACACACTATACCTTGACCCCAACATAGTGATGACATTTTGGTGCTTTTTAAGCCCAAAGGACAACAACCATCTGGCCTTATGATTTCACTGGCATAAGGAATTTCCCACGGAGGAAACTCCCTCTTCCCAAGCAGATTACTATTTTCTCTGTAATATGCAATCTTTATAGATTGCCTGGGGCACTATGAGATTAAATGACTTATCCAGGAACACACCTAGCTATATCAGAGGCTGTACTTGGACACAGATCTTTCTCATCTTTCCATTGTTCCTTACTTCCTCTTGTCCATTTGTTATATGGAACCTCAGATATCCCTGCTAATTTCGATATATAAGACTTGCTGAATTAACAAAGCCTGAGAAAATGTTCAGTTAGTAGAAACATTGGTTGGTATTTTATGGCACTTTTTTTTTTTTTTTTTTTTTTTTTTTTTTTTGATTCCTAGGAATCCTTATCTCTCCCAGGTTGGAAATCAAACACTCAACGTCCGGATCTTACAGTTTATTGGCATGGGTGCTTTAATCTGCTTGGTTTCCCATCAGATCTGGTTCAACCCTTTTTAGACAACCTTGTGGCCCTCCATTCTCAGAAGCTTACCTTATTGGTAAAAGATTTAATGCAAACATCCAATAAGTTTAGCCCTAACATACCTCAGAACTCTTCTGTTCAGTAATTCACCAGCCTCAGCTTTTCTTAATAGCAGGGATTATAAACATACATCCTCATACTTATGAATATATATCTGCATGTCTTATACTTTAGTTTTCAAAGCATTTTCTATAGTTTATCTATCACCATAGATTTGATACTAAGACTTATCACAGAACCTCAGAGCTAGAGAGACCACAAATATTATCTAGTTGAACACCTTCATTTGATAAATGAGGATTCCCAAGGTCCAAGGGTTAAGTGACCTTCTGTTAAGAAATTTTTCCAGTGTGGGCCAGAATAGTCTAGTGTTGTAGACCATCTAATTATGTTCCCTATTCAGTGGAACACCAAAAATAGATGGATAAATGAAAAAGCATTTATTGAGCACTAATTTAATATTGCCAGATACTGTGAAGTGATGGAATACAAATGCAAATGGCAGGGCAATTGTTGCCCTTGAAATGCTACCTATTTATGGAATTTTGTCAGATGAGGTAGTGGAAGGCATGGTCAGAAGGCCTGTTTGAATTCCAGCTGTGCTATTGATCTGATCAACTTTTATGAAGCAAGGAATACAAGAATCATTATCCCTATTTTACAGAAGAGAATTAATAGACTAATGGACTGTGTGACATAGATTGTGATACAGTCCCAGAGATAATAAATGTTTGAAGAATTGAACTTAAATCTCCTGATTCTTAGTCTGCCTCTCTCTTTGTGACATACCAGAGGACCAGATCCTTGACCAGCTTGTCTGACCCTCCATTCAGATATTCATTAGTGTTGAATGGGGGAAATGGAGTTTTAAAGCAAACCTAAAAGAAAAGTTCACAGAGCTTTAATCAGGAGGCTTGGGTTAGGAGACTAAGAGTCTGCCACTAACTGATTGTGTGACCTTTGGGCAAGTCACTTCATGTCTCAAATGAGGTTACTTAACTCAGATTTCTCATCTTTTAAATTAAAGACTTGGACGAAATGATCTTGAAGGTCTCTTTCAGCTCTTAAATATTCTGTGATCCCAGGATGTGACTGCAGGATCAGCTTGAGGCACAATAGTAAGAGTTCCCATTTATGTACTGATTAACAATTTACAAAATACATTCAATTCAACAAACATAGATTGAGGCTCCATGTGTGCAATTTGGGCTACTATGTGTAAGCACTCGTGCTCACTCCCATCCTGTGATATGCAGGTATAAGTAAAGTTGGTATTTGACACCAATTACCCCCCCACATCTTCCTCCTTTCAGACTACCCCTGAGCACAATGAGATGTCCAATGTGCCATTGGGGTTTGCTCTTCCCATATAGTGTGTTCCATGGCACTTTACTTATTCTTATACATAGTCATTTTTCATATTCTCTTCCCCATAGACTACTAGCTTCTTGAGAGTGGGAACCAAGTTGTTTTTCTTTCTGGTTTTTGGAGGGGGGAACCTGTGTATTTTCAGTGCTTAGTGCAGTAGCTAGAATGTAGTAGCTTCTTGATATATGCTTGTTGTTTTGACTTGACTTGACCTAACCCTTACCAATATTTTCCTAAGATTACTTTTTCCCATTAGTCACATGTCTTCTGAAAACCATGTTTTAATGTCAAATTCAACATCTTTTTCTCCCTTGAATTCCTTATCTTTAATCTTTAACAACATTGACTTCTCAATCCTCCAAAGTGCATTTTTTACTCTCTTGATTTCAGAGACTCCACAGCCTTCTGGTTCTCCTACCTTTCATCCTTCCAGTATTTATTTCTATAATTAGTTCTTCTTCTTGACCCCTGACTGTTAGTGTTCCCTAGGTTTCTGTCCATGACCCTCTTCTTTTTTTATTTCCTCTCCTTTGTCTATTCCACCTATTTTTGTGGCTTCAACTGTTATCTCTGTGCAAATGACTTTCAAATCTATATGTACAATCCTGACTTCCAGTGTTTCTGTTTGTTCACTGAGCTTTCCACAATTTATTCGCATGGCACCTCAATCTCAACATGTCTTCTACCCATGTCTTCTAATTTAGTCCTCAAGAGCCAAATAAAACTTATATATAATTATTTCTTCACACACACACACACACACACACACACACACACACACACACTTTCAAATATTTGAAAATAAACATTCTTCCCAACCCTAATCTTTACTTCTCTAGGCTAAAACTGCCCAGTTTCTTCAACTGATTTTCATGTGACATAAACTTAAAACTCTTTACATTCCTGGTTGTCCTTCTTGGACACTTTTTCGGCTTATGAATGTCCTTTTTAAACTGCAGTACCTTGAAACTAAGACCAATTATACAAATGTGAAATGACCAGGACAGGCAGAGTCTAATCCATTTTTAATTCCTGTCCAAGTCTCCATAATGTCATTTGGGGTTTTCTTGGCAAAGACACTAGAGTGATTTTCCATTTCCTTCTCCAGCTCATCTTACAGTAAATTGGGTTAAGTGACTTGTCCAGGACCACAAAGCTAGGAAGTTTCTGAAATCAGATTTGAACTTACAAAGAGGAATCTTCCTCACTCTGGGCCCAGCACTCTCTCCACTGCACCCCTGAGCTGCCCCACATGGCAGAGTGCAGGGACACTCTCACCTCCTCAGTTCTGGAAGCTTTGCACCTCTTAGTGGAACCTAAGAGGCATTTCATTAATTTTTTGGCTCCCACATAACACTACTAACTCATAGGGACCTTTTAGACTACTAAACCCTCTGGGTTTCAAACCATGTTTCCCCTAAGTCGTACTTTTGAAATTAATTTTTGTGCTGATGAATAAGATTTTACATTAATCCTTATTCCCATCTTACCTATTTCATCCCATTCTCTAGCCTTTCAAGATCCTTATAAATCCTATACTATATCATCTAGTATGTCAAATTACCTACAAATTTAATGAGCATGACATTAATGCCTTTACGTAACTTAAATAACAAATATTAAGCAACATAGGGTCAGGCAAAGAATCCTGGAGAACTCCCCTGGAAAACTCTTGGCATTTATCCATTGAACCATTAACAAATATTCTTTGAGTCTCTAGCTATCCAATCATTTCTGATGGTTAAATCCATCTAATTATATTGTTATTATTATCATCTCATCTAAGAGTTAGAAATCTGTAAGCCAAATCCACTCTGAGGTCTACATTTTTTTTTTTACAATCCCAGGCTAAAAAGAATTTTACTTTTTAAAAAATTACTATTTTTTGTTTTTAGCATTCTTTTTTTGTGAGTTCCAAATCTTCTCTTTCCCCCAAGCCCTATCCCCACCTATTGGGAAGACAAGCTATATATCAATTTTACATGTTAAATAATATAAAACATTTCTATATTAACTAGAAGAACAAGAAAAAATAAAAATATGAAAACTTATACATCAATTTCTATTCAGAGTTCATCAATTTTTTCTCTGGAGTTGGGTGTTTTTACATTTTTTAAATTAAACTTTATCATGTTTAAAAACACAAAAGCCTTTCTTAGTCCATTGGCCCAGAATGGATTTGCTCCTCAAGCCATAGTTTGCCAACTTCTGATCTAATCTATGTATCTCAAGAATAGCATAATATACTATATCTAAAATATTTTTATTTTACTAAAATCTTCTTTTTACTAAATTTGGGTAATATTTTACTAAAATCTGGATAAACTAACTACAGCATTCTCACCTATTACTAGATTAGTAATCCCCTGGGGAAAAAATAATGAGATTAGTGTGGCATGACCACCAATTCATGCTGAAGCCATGCTGGTTCTTTGTAGTCATTTCTTCTCTTTTGAGATGTTTACCAACTGTCCCTTTAAGGATGCTGGGCACTACTGGAATTTTACTGGGAATTGAAGTCAAGTCACTAAATTATGGTTTTCTATCTCTGTTCTCTTCCCTTTTTTAAAAAGGAAGCATGGATAAAGCACAGGCTCTGAAGTCAGGAGGACCTGAATTTAAATTGGGCTTCAAACAATTACCAGCTGTGTGATCCTGGGGAAATCACTTAACTTAGAGAGAGAGGAGGAAAGGGGGGAAGGAGGAGGAGGAAGAGAAGGGAGAGAAAAAAGAAGGAGGAAAGAAAGAAAGAAAGAAAGAAAGAAAGAAAGAAAGAAAGAAAGAAAGAAAGAAAGAAAGAAAGAAAGAAAGAAAGAAAGAAAGAAAGAAAGAAAGAAAGAAAGAAAGAAAGAAAGAAAGAAAGAAAGAAAGAAAGAAAGAAAGAAAGAAAGAAAGAAAGAAAGAAAGAAAGAAAGAAAGGGAAGGAAGGAGGGAAGGAAGGAAGGAGG
>NC_133617.1:107360886-107403386 GCF_048593235.1 Sminthopsis crassicaudata
GAGGAAGAAAGAAAGAAAGAAAGAAAGAAAGGGAGGAAGAAAGAAAGAAAGAAAGAAAGAAAGAAAGGGAGGAAGAAAGAAGAAAGAAAGAAAGGGAGGAAGAAAGAAAGAAAGAAAGGGAGGAAGAAAGAAAGAAAGAAAGAAAGAAAGAAAGTAAGAAAGAAAGAAAGAAGAAAGAAAGAAAGAAAGAAAGAAAGAAAGAAAGAAAGAAGAAAGAAAGAAAGAAAGAAAGAAAGAAAGAAAGAAAGAAAGAAAGGGAGGAAGAAAGAAAGGGAGGAAGAAAGAAAGGGAGGAAGAAAGAAAGAGAGGGAGGAAGGGAGGAAAGAAGGAAAATGACAGCAAAATTTGCACTTCAATATTGTAGTTACTCTCCCATTTAATATGATCTTTCAAATATCACTGATAATAGCTCAGCAATCATCTTTTCCTAGAATGTCCTTAACTCTTCCTCCTCCATTTCAACCTTTGCCTATTGACATTTTTCAAGGTCAAATTCAAATGCCACCTCCTTCATGTATGTGCCCAGACTGTAATGATCACCCTGATTCAATGAAAACAGATTGGGTATTTTTGTTGATTTTTTTTTTTTTTTAGTTCTGTTCCTAGCTCCAATAGTTTTCACTGGTCATTTCCTACACTAAAACTTTCTTTCCTTGTCTCTGTGTTCTGGCCTTCTCTTTCCCTCAGCTAAAATCTCACATTCTGCAAGAAGTTTTTCTACTCCTTTTTTTCTCAGTAGCATTTCATTTTTCCAAATACACATAAAGCTAGTTTTCAACATTCATTTTTGTAAGATTTTGTTCCAGCTTTTTCTTCTTTCTCTACTTATCTTGCCCCCTTCCCAAGGCAGCAAGCAAGCTGATACATATTAAATGTGCGCCATTCCTTTAAACATATTTCCATATTTGTTATGTGCAACAAAAAAACCAAAAGAGAAAAAACCTTGAGAAAGAAAAAGCAAGCAAACAAACAAACAAAGGTGAAAATACTATGCTTCCACCCCCATTTAATCTCCATACTTCTCTCTCTGGATAGAGATGGTATTTTCTATCAGGAGTCTATTGGTCATTGTCTTGAATTACTACATTGATAATAAGAGCCAAATCCATCACAGTTGATCTAGTAATCTTGCTATGTACAATATTCAGGATTTCGCTCACTTCACAGCATCAGTCCATGCCAGTCTTTCCAAGTTTTCCTGAAATCAACCTGTTCTTCACTTATAGAATGATCCTGTCCCTTCTTTTATCCTCCTTTTTCTCTCAGTATAGGCAAAAATAAGCAAAATTTTTTTGTCCTTAGCTTCTCTCACCAGCCTCATTTCATTCTGGTTTTAGCATTATATTCCTGTCACATTAGTGTTTTAGTTTGGCTAGTGTTGCTAGTTTAGTATTAATGCTGCTAAGTCAAAATGTTAACTCATGTTGAGCTTGCAATCCATTAAAACTCCAGGTCACCTCTGCAGGGACTTTTGTCTGTACATGACTTCTTAATCCTTGCACTTGTACAACGGAGTCCTTGATCCCAACATAGAACTTTGTATTTCATCATATTAGATTAGGCCCACATTTCTAACTTGTTAAAAAAATTTGGATCTTATTTGATCATTCAGTGTCAGCTTTCCTTCCCAGGTTTATGTCATCTTCAAATGTGATGAATACTAGTTCTATGCCTTCATCGAATTCTCCAATAAAAATACTGAGTCGCATAAAGCTACTGATAAATACTTGAGAAACTTCATTAGAGACCTCCCTCCATAAGCTCTTTAATGACTATGTTTTGAGTTCAATCATTCAACCAACTCCCAATCCCCTTGATAATGTCATTATTTTCTAGCTCATATACTTTTTATTTTGTCTACAGAGTTTTAGAGACTAACAAATATTTTATAGAAATCTAAGTCTACCATTTCAACAGCATTTCCCTGATCTACCAGTCTAGTTACCCTGTGAAAAAGGAAAATGAAGTTATTCTTGTGCAGCCTGTTCTTGATGAAGTCATGCTGGCATTTACTAATACCTGTTCCCCTTTCTAAATGCTTACAAACTATTGCCCTAATAACACCTCTTAGAAGGTCAAGGTTCAGAGTCAATCTTACCAAGGAAAACTCAAAAGACCTTAATTTCTTCCCACACACAACCTTATTTTGTTTTTTAATGGAAATGTTTGCCCCTCTCCAATTCTGTATCATTTCACCTGTATCATTTCACCTGTATCATTTCACCTGTTCTCTATGACTTTTAAAAGGTCAATGACAGTGGTTCAGAATTTACATCCACTAATTTTTTTAGTATCTTAATATTCATAGTAAGCTAAAGTCAACTCTTGAAAGCAATTATTAATTTTTAGCATGAGTATTTACACTTCAGAAATAGAAAAATCTTAGAAATTATGGCTAGATTTTAGAAAGGGACAGAGAAAATATTAATAATGCAAATTAAATTTTAAAATGTGCCAGAGCCTTTTCAGAGTCAAGTGTTAAACATATACCAGTATACTCCTGCTTGGGATGTAGTTCATTTCATGATATGAACTCATAGAAGGTAAAATTACAGGGTTATTCTTATTTAGGATTGATATTAACCCTATTCTTTTCACTCTAAATAGGTGGCAAGCTGCCTCAATGAAGTCAGATCTGAGTTCAAACCCAGCGTCAGCTGTGTGAGATGAGCAAGTCATTTAATCCTGTTTGTCTCAGATTCTTCATCTATAAAATGATCACGAGAAGGAAATAGCAAATCGCTCCAAAATCTTTGCCAAGAAAATCCTAAATGGGTTCACAAAGAGTCATACATGACCGGAAAACAATTGGACAATAAATTCTACTCCAAATATTATCTTCTATGATAGAAAAAAATAGGTAAAACAAGGTTTTAAGTTTTTTTCTTCATTTGACATTATTATAGCATATCATTTCTTTGCTCAAGAAACTCCAATAAACCTCCATTACCTCTAGGTTAAAATACACACTCTGCTAGATTTTAAAAAATCTTTCCCAATATGTCTTCAATCTCCCTTTCTAAGATTATTGTATGTTATTATTCTTCATGACCTTTATAATTCAAACAAAGTGATCTGTTTGTTGTTCCTGTGCAAGACAGAAATTCTAAGTGCTTACATTTATATCAATTAATTTCATCTTATTCTATTTAAAGCATCGTGGAAATCATAAAGTCTGTCAAGATTTGAAGTGATTCAGGGGCATTCTGACTTCATCATATAATATGTTAGCTATCCCTCCCAGTTTTGTGTCATATATGTCTTTCCCATTTCAGAGATTTTGCCCAGACTATGTCACATGCTTAGAGTGGACTCCATCCTCATAGAATTCCAGGGTTCCTTCAGAACTCAGCTTATGAACACACCACCCCTATCCTCATTCCCTTCTCCCCACTTGCCAGTGCCCTTTACCTAGAAATCGCTTTAAATCTACTTTGAATGTTTTATATTTAATTTTCCATGTATAGCTAATTTCTCCCTTTCCCATTCCCATAGATCTAATATTTTTTATTTCTATATTCCTAAGACCTATATGATAAGGCCTTTACTTATTTAGTTTATTTCTATACCCCCAAGACCTAATACTTATTTAGATACCCTACCAAAATTTCATCTCTCTTCAACTTCTTCAATTTCTTGGACAACCAATCCAAGCAATGAAGTTCATGGACCTGCCACATATTATTAATTCATAATTCATGACAACATTTTTTTTCATTCATTCTCCATTCATTCCTTAATTCCATAATTCTTTGGGAGGAATGCATTGATTGTACTCTTCTGCTAACCATCAGGCACATTTCCATCACCCTGTAGTTAATAACTTGTTTTCTGCAACTCAAGGCCACATTACACCACCAGTACTTTGTTCTTATTGGTCAGTCATTTCAGACGTGTCTATCTCTTCATGATCTTATTTGGGGTTTTTTTGGCAGAGATACTGGACTGTTTTGCCATTTCCTTCTCCAGCTTATTTAGCAGATGAGCAGACTGAGGCAAACAGGGTTAAGTGAGTTGCCCAGTAAGTGTCTAAATCTGAATTTGACTCAGATCTTCCTGATTCTAGTTCCAACACTATCCACTGCACTACTTAGCTGTACCACAGAGTGATTTTTCAGACTAGTTCAGCTTTTCCCTCTTTATTCATCTTGCAAGGTCAGGTGGAGTAGACCTTCATCTTCATTCCAACAGCTCCTTTGTTTTCCAGCTTCTTTGTATTATTAGAATCAACTGCAGTTTCCCTCATCATTAACAAAACAACAATAGTTTGCACAGCATATGTCACTTATTTTTGGCTTCCCTTACTGATGAAATTACAGAAAAAATTCATAAAGGGCTTATTTTTAATCATTAAGACAGAGAAGCAGAACTCCTTAAAAGATAACATGGCTTCATCCAGCAATGGGTCAAGCTAGACTAACCTCGTTTCATTTTTTTTACAGGGTTGCTTGATAGGCAGGTCGGATCATTTACCTCGATTATAGCAATGGGTTTCAGAAGTTTCTCATACTATTCCTATGGATAAGAAGGAGAGATGTGGCCTTAGGATGCAGAAAAGGATGTGAAATTATTTGAATGGCTAAACCTAGAAAAGTCACTAATAAATTGATGCCAATTTGGACGGAGATCTCTAATAAAGTATCCCAGGATTAGTCCTTTGCTCTGTACCATTTAACATTTTTATTAATGACTTGACTAATGGTGTTTTTGTAAAATCCAGAAGACAGAAAGCAAGAATGGACAGTTAATATGTTGGATGATAGACTCAATGCAAAAAAAATCTCTATAAGCTAAAATGATGGATGGAATCTAACATGATAAGATGTAATAGATAAAAATGCAAAGTCCAACACTTGTGTTTAAAGAATATGAAGTAAGGGATGATAAGATAGTTCTTGTGAAAAACATTTGATAGCTTTCATGAACTACAAGATGGGCCTCTTCAGGATAACCCCAAAGTCTTTGTGCAGACTTAAACTACTAAAGTTTAAAACTATAGTAAGAATAGTTTAAAAGAGCACTAATAAGTTAAAATTTCATGAAGAGTTTAAAGTCACTCTGTATTACCCAGCCTTTGACATAAAAGCCAAAAGAGAAATTTATAGAATCAGGCTACTTAAATATACCAAAAGCTTAGAATTTAAGTTTTGCCATGGACCTCAGGAGTCATTTACCTGAATAAGTAGCCCTTCTACAGTCTAACTGGAAACTTATCATCTAGCTACGACTTATATACTTCCAATAAGGGCAAATGCATTCTAATTGCTAGGAAACTTTTCCTTCATGGAACGCTTATGCCTGCCTCTTTGTAGCTACCATACACTGCTCCGGGCTCTGCCCAATGAGACTATGTAGATAAATATAATGGCTTTTCTATATTATACTCCTTTAAGTACTTGAAAACAGATTATTATAGTCATCTGCCATTTCTTCAGCCATTCCTCCTTTATCGTAAGCTGCTGACATTTCAAACCTATCACCATTCTGGTTGTCTCCTCTGGACATATTCCATTTAGCAATGTCCTTCCTTAAAAGTGGTGTGCCCTGAGGTGAAAACAATTCCCCAGGGATAATCTGAACAGGGCTAAGTGTTGAAGAACTATCAGCTCCTTGCTTTTAGACACTACCTCTGTTAATTTATAGAGCCCCAAATCACATTAACTTTCTAGTTTGCCATATCACATAATTGTCTCATAGCACTCTTATGCCTCATTAAAAATCTCAGATCATTTTCGGAAAGGAAAAAGAAACAACTTCTGGGTAACCATATTCCTCTTAGCTTATACTCCTAAAATGGATTTATTTGAATTTTTACATTTATTCTTGTTAAATTCCAGTAGATTCAATTCAAACCCATATCCTAATTTGCTGAAATATTTTAAATCCTAAATCTTTACTGTGTTACTTATCCCTCCCAACTTTTTGCAGATATTATAAATGTTATCTATGTCACCAATAAAAATACTTACATGCCATACACAGACCATTGGATACTCCCATGGAGACTTCTCTTCCAAATTGACATTTAACTATTAATAGCTTCTTTAGGGAATCAGACATTCAACTGGTTTTAAATCTATCTAACAGTACTCTCATCCAGCTCTACCAGAAAAGTATTAGAGAATTAATTAAATGCTTTGCTAAAACCGGATTAAACTTAACCTACAACATTCTCCTGTCAGCAACTCTGTCAAAAGAAAAAAAAAGAAATAAGGTTAGATTGACATGACCTTCTTTAAGCAAAGTAATATTGGCTTTTTTGAAATCCCTTACTATAATTGATGGATGTTTTGAATTCCGGGTTTCTGAGGCTCAGTATAGGAAAAAAATAGGTGTCTAAACCAAGCAACAGAGTAATGAACTCCCAAGAGTGGGAAGCTACCAGTCACCCTAAGAAGGTACAGACAAACCCAGGTCAGAAACAGGTCTTGTCAGAACTTGGAATTGGACCTGTAAAAGGATGCTGTCCTTATGAGCTAGGCAAGAATTTTTAAAATTCCTTTTCTGCCTGTTGATTAGATAACTCTTTAATATTACATTCTAGAATTTTGCAAAAATTGAAGTCAAAATCATTAAGCTAAATTCTAGTCTCTTCCCTTTATTGAAGATTGAGACTCCATTTGTACTTCACCAATCTTGTACCACATCTCTCTCCCCATCTGTCCAAATATCAGCACTGATAATGCTTTAGCAATCACATTTTTCAGTTATTTTAGTACATAAGGACATTCCTCATCTGCTGGAGATAATTCCTTTTAAGGTATGCCCATTATGGAGGAGTTAAAGGAGTTAACCTATCATTCAGTTTCAAGAACTAAGTCTTGCAATTTCAACAAAAGTCTCAATGAATACATAATTTCCCTGGAGTAAGTACTCCTACCATCATTGCAGATTACAAGATGCTCATGCCTCTTCAGTCCATGTGTCTTCCCATCTGTCCTCCATGGGTGGTCCACTCTACATGCTGAGAGTCCCCTCCTTTGTCACCTGACAACGTGTGGGTATAGCTTCAGCATACAGGCCATCCATCTGTCATCACTCATTGCCACTAATTACCAGCCCATTTCCTTTTCCAGTCATGAATCTTTTTGATGACATCTTTATGCCATTTCTCACACATAATTTATCATTCATACTGTACTGTGGCCTATTTTCACCCATCATGTGGTGCTTAATAATAAATTTGAATGGCTCTCACTTTTGATTCCTTGCGATTTTCTTTAATATATAACTATACAATATAACTAGAAGAATATTGTTGTAAAAGATAGAATTAAGCCCATCATTAAATTCACTTTTTAAAAGACTATAAGGCACTTTAAAACAATTTGGCAAGTCAAGGGGATGACCAAATTTCACAGACTATAAAACTAATCCAAAGCTCTTATCTAAGCCTAAGCATGATGGTTCACACCTTTTCCATGTGATAACCCTCCAACTACTTGAGGACAGGTTATTATGGTCATCCTCAATCCTTTCAGCCATTCCTCTTTTGGCATAAACTATTAGAGTTTTGGTTCCCTCATCATTCTGCTCTGGATATACTCCAATTTAGCAATTGGAGATATAGGACCTAAGATTGAGGTTAATGAATTTACTGAGCTTGAGGATCCTCATTGCAGTAGGAATAAAACAAATTAGGTATCTTCACTAAAGTCTGGAACCAATATGATGAGTCTCCTGGGAATGAAGGACCACCAGACTACCTAAACAAGACATCAAAGCTACCATGCTAATTAATAGTGGGATACAGCTCTTGAGAGGCTGGTACATCTATATCCTGAGTAAGATAGAAAAACCAAGTCTTCAGCAACAACAAAAAGATCTGAAAGATCCTGTCAAGGAAACTGATCTATGAAAAACACTAAGAAGAGTGAGTGAATAGATGAGCATACTCCTCTTCCCACCCCTCACACAAAAATGTAAAACATTAGTTTCATGGATTGCTTTATGAGGTCATTAAAATTTTGTAAGAAAATAAGAAATATTCAAAATCATGCATCTGCCCCAGGCATCAAGAGCCATTTTTCAGGGGATGAGAACATCAGTGTCATTCTCCAATTTGCCCCCTGCTCAAATTCTCTGCATATTGTGCCCCTGAGCTGACAAAAAGCCATCTCTCCAGCTTATCCCTCATCCATATCCATTACCTCGAGTTAATATTCACAATCTCTCTGCAGTAACTTGGCTCCAAATTTAGCAAAACTGAGACAAGATAAAATATCCAATCACCAGCACTGCAAGTGTCTCTGACTTTGGTTTTTTTGGATTATTGTTAATTGTTTCCCATGGAGGTAGAAGGTCAAGGAAAACTGTATTCATTAAGTGACTAAATCTCATGTCTACATTTCATTCTTTCTATATTTGACAACTTCTCCCTGCTACTTACCATTTATGTGATGGGTACAGCTTCTCTGCCAAATCCACCTGGCTTTGCTGGCATGCAACCTAAAAACATTTTATGTCCTGGCTACATGGAAGCTAAGCCATTTACATTAGTAAATCTCCAAAACATTTTCTTCTAATGACCCTTGATAGATCATTTATTCCTAAATCTATCTATATTCTTTTTAAAACTATACTACCAAAAATATTGTAGCAAAAGTACCTCAGTGTACTGTGGTAAAAAAAAAAAAAAAAAAAAAAAAAAAAAAAACACTAGCTATGAAATCTGCACTTTGCCACTTCTGGAATCTTGCTCAAATCATTGCATTGTTATCTGTCTTCTCATCTGTAGAATGGATTTTGTGATGAGGCTCTTTAAGCTACTTCTCTGAAGGGATCTTGTAGAACTGACTCCATTTAGAGAATGAATATAAAATTATCTAGAAAGATGAGCTATAATTATTATTATCCTCAGTCTTTACCATCTCTCTGGTTTTTGGATCAGATCTAAGATTTCATTGGTATGAGGACTACCTGCCTGCTCTACAACCTATACTCTTCGAGAATTAGCTGAGATACTAGGAGATGTAAAATGATGTGGCTGGATTGTCATAGTATATGATGGCATCAGGACTTAAATCTTTAGATTTTATCTCCTATGTCACCCTGCCTCTGATGTCTGAGGCATCGAGCTCGTACAGTGATGGATAGAGCACCATATTTGGAATCAAGAAGACCATTCACAAATGGTCACAGACACTTACTAGGCAAGTCATTTAAACCCTTTTTTTCCTCGATTTCCCTCAAATGTAATGAATAATAGTATCTCTCTACCAGGATTGTTGTGAGGTTCAGAGACTTAATATTTGTAAAGCTTTTAGCACAATGCCTGACAAAGAGAAGGTGTTTGACAATGTTTTTTTCTTTCCTGTATTTTAGAGTAACAGATTTCATATGTATACCCCTTATTTTATAAAGTGGTATTTCTTTTTCATTACAAAGGATCTCAGATTTCCTTAGGATGGGGGACTCCTTTCTCAGTGCATATTCCCTCCACCATCACAAATCACAACCCTATAAGACTGTTTAGACTGGTCTTGGAGAATTGACTAAGGAACATAAAAGTAAAATTACTATCCAGGGTCATAGAACTAGATGTGTGAGAAGCAGGGATTTGAATTTAGGACTGAGTTTGATATCCTATTCACTATGGCAGTATAACTGGGCTCTCTCCCTAGGCTGAAGAATTTTACTTGCATGCATAAGTAGAAAATCCATAAGAAAATTCATGGTGTAAAAAATACTAAAACCAAAATGACTCTGAATACTTGTGTGGGGTGAAAAATTGGTGCCAGTGCTTCAGAAGGAAAATAGACATGAGTGGTTCCAGGCACTTTTGGGGAGAGACACATGGAAAAAACTTTGGAGGTTGTAGACATGTAAAAGAAACTGATGGCTCAAAATGTCCTTCATTTCCAACTTTACTCCAAGGGAGATATTAGGCCCTTTCTCTTGATTGAACTCAGATTTTATTTCACTCACAGCAAAGTGTTCATTCACTCTGGTATGTTTTTTGGTAAAGTCTAATCTAATGCCAATTTCAATTATTTGTGTTATTTGAATAAGTGGGTTTACTCTGGATAATGGCTTCTGAAAGCCTTTTACATAATCAGTTTGGTAGGAAGAAGTTAAGCTGGTAATTGAAAGCTAAGGGTTGAAGAATAGAGAAGCTTTTCTTCTGAACCTACTGTACCTCTAAAACAGCATTATTTAAGGGGAGCAAATAGATATAATTGTAGTCCTATGTCACTTTTGGAGGTACATGAAAGAAAGAGCAGACACCCAATATGGCTTTTCTCCTGCTCCTCTCTAAATGGAAACAAAGTTTTCCCTTAGAAAGAGGATAGTCAAGATAATTCCAAAAGATTCATGATGTAAAATGCTATCCATATCCAGAGAAAGAACTGAACCAGTCTGAATGCAGGTCAAAGCATATTATTTTCACAGAGTTTTTTGGGTAGTTTTTTTTCCTTTTGTTATATTTCTTCTTTCCAAACATAACTAATGTGGAAATATTTTTACATAATTGCACATGTATAACCCGTGTATCAGTAAGGAAGAAAGAAAATTTGGAATTCAAAATCTTATTTTAAAAAATGAATGTTGAAAATTGAGAAAAATAAAATAATATTTGCATTTTTTAAAAAGGAAGAGGTTTTTCAGATTCTAAAGATACTTCATTATGCCACCAAAAAGTCTTATTTGGACAACCTGTATAGACATACTTATCTGACACAGATATGCATGTCTTATAAGAGAATGCCTCAATTTCCTATTTGTCCAAAAACTGTCTTTCTAAAGCTTTAGAGGGTGTCCCAGAAAGGATATGATGACTATCTTTGTACATTCAAGTTATGTATTCTTTATGTTTTTCTCATTTTACAGTTACCTCCTTATCCTCATACAGGAATTTTAAACATAAGAACAATAAAATAATTTCACTAAAATTTAATTATGTAGATATTCCACTTTTGGTTCCTGTGATTTTTTTTGCTTTTTGTTTTTTGCTTGGGTATCTGAATAGAGAGAAAAGTCTTAAACTTTCTAGTTTGACTAAAAATAGTCAGGCCATCTCTGTTTTTTGTCTGCTCAGCAAGTTACATTAAGGAACTGGAGGATTGTGAAAGGTGATCCTTATTCGAAACAGAGGCCAGATGTCCTTTTGTACTCTGTGGAGATTTGCAGAAGATGCAGAGGAGGCCTAAGTGCATAATGGGTCATCTTGGGAACTTCCTGCCTGGGCCCAGAGGTTGAAATATAGGAGAACACAGTTGACACATGGTTTTTTTCACAATGCTTTATATTTGATCAATTCAAAAGTGTTTATTCAGTACTTAGGATGTGTCAGGAACTTTGCTAAGTGCTGAGAATACAGAGAAAAAGCAGGGAAAAAAGGTACCTTCCCTCAGAGAGCTTACATTCCATTGGTGAAGACCACATTTATATAACGTTACATAGAAGATACATAGAGGATAGACAGAATATAAATACAAAGAAAAAGTTCTAGCATCTGGAGAAAATAGGGGAAAAAACTCCTGAAGAAGGCTTTACTTGATATGAGTCTCAAAGGACGTGAGGAAGAGAGCATTCCAGACAAGGAGACTTGGAGGAAACGCCTGCAAAGATACAGAGTATGGAAATAGAAGATAGTAAATGTTAAAGTATAAAAAAATAAAGAATAAAAGTGCATATACAATGCATGAAGTATAAAAAGATTGGAAAAATAGGAAAGGCCCAGACTGTAAAGAATTTAAAATTCAAACTAAAGTCTTTATATATGGAGGTAATGAGGATCTACAGGAGTTTGAAGAATTTGCCTCAATTTTCCTCAATTGTCAAATGCATTTAAAAATAGCATCTCTCTCCCAGAGTCATATCAAAACAACATATGTGTAAAGCTCTTAACACAACACGACACATAGTATGTGCTTAATAAATCCTCTATTCTAGGGGAATCACTTTGGCAGCACACTTATGAAAGATAGATTTCAATAGGGAGAGACTTGAAGCAGGGGAACCAATTATAAGAATACTGAAATAATCCAGGCAAGAGATAATGAGGACCCAAATTAAGTGGTAGCTTAATAGAGAGAAAGGATATATACAAGGAACAAATTGAAGGAAATTCCATTTACTTATCATTCCTTACTGTGCTATGATATTCCATTACATTTTTTTTTTACTGGCCCTGTAATTGAATTAACATACCATAGTTTTTTCAATCATTACTCAATTGAAAGGTATATACTGTCTTGATAGTTCTTTATTATCACAGTGAAAAAAAAAGTAATACTATAAATATTAGACCTTTGTTCTTTTCTTTGACCTTCTTAGAATGTGCAACTCATGACTGGATCACCAGGTCAAAGAGTATGAACACTTTAGTCATTTTTCTTGCATAATTCTAAATTGATATTCAGAAACTATTGGACCAATTCACAGTTCTAACTAATAGAGTCTGAATGTTCCTGTCCTCTCCTTCAATACTGATTTTTTTTTCATCTGTACCAGTTTTCAGGGTATGAAGAAAAAAAAAAAAAAGAAGAACTATTTGATTTTGCATTGCTGTTCCTCTTTAGTGATTCAGAGCAGATTTTCATGTAGTTATATATAATTGGAAATTCTTTTGAAAACTGTTTATATCCTTTAAGAAATCATCTCAGGTATGGCTTTCTCTATATATCAGATTTTATCAGTAATATTTGATGCAAATAAACATTTGTATCAATAGTTTTTCTTGTTAACTCATTCTTATTGTTTTCAGGTTAAATTTTTTTTATTTTGTCATCAAAATTGTCTAGTTTGTTCTTTATATTAGGCCTTTTTTAATACAGCCTAATAATACCTAAGCTGACATTAGCTTTTGGGGTTTCCATATCACATGGTTGCAACTCACTAAAATTCTTTTTCAACAAAACTTTAAACAGCCACATCATTCCTATTGTACACTTACAGAATACAACTTTATGTTCATCTCCACTAGATTGTATCTTATTAAATTTTGGCCCAATGTTCTCATCTCTCATGATCTTTTTGGATCTTAACTCTTTCAACCATTGTGGGAGGTATCCTTCCCAGCTTTAAGTCATCTGCAAATGTGACGAATATGTTACCTATGCCTTTATACTTAGATAAAGGTATAGGTGACATATAAAATGTGAAATAGCATAACTCTGTCAAGTGCTTGTCTAAAAACTAGGCAAATTATATCTAAAGGATTTCTCTTGTCTATCACTATTTTTAAAATGTGGTTCAGTATAGGTTTTTCTCCCCATTTCCCAAAAATTTCACTGCTGTTAGACTTTCTCTGGAATTCTACAACATGCCTCCAAACTGAGTGCCTTCCCTAGGTTTTTACCCATTATATAGTAAGCTCTTTGAGGGCAAGGACTATCTTTTTAAAAAAATAATTGTAACCCTAGTGCTTAATACAGTGTCTGGCACATAGTAGGTACTTAACAATTGTTTACTGACTGACTGGCAGACTAATAACATTTTCAAGAAAAGGAAATGACTATTCTCTGGCTCTTTGTGGCCACTGCTTCCTTTTCCAATTTTATTCTCTAACCATTCCCCAAATAATCCATTCTATTAAACCACTCATTGGAGCATTTAAGAGAGGATTCATACATCAAATAGAAAGCTGAACAAAATCTCTTCATTCTATTCCACCTCTGAGATTTCATGAATTTATGCTTGAGTTCTACTTTTGACCCAATGAAAAGTCTACTCTGCAGATTCTTATCCTCAATTGGTACCCTAATGGAGGTACAAAAGCACAGTGAGAAGGTAAAAGGCTAAAAAGTCCAAGTAAGTCAGAGATAGAATGAATGTGGATGACTCAGAAACTTCAAAAACATCATAAAGCCCCACAGAGAGCCAGAAGGGACGAATGAATGTCTGAACAGTCCTTCCCTCTACAACATCAATGTATAAATTCATCTTTGATGACCTCCAGGATTGGAGATCATACTACCTCTGAGGTATTCCATTACATTTTTTTCAATAATAAACTTTATTTTATTTTATTTTAACAACATTTTTTTATGAATCATATTGGGAGAGAAGCATCAGGACAACAGGAAAATACCATGGAAGAGAAAAAAACACATTCAATCTTCATAGTTCTTTTTCTGGATGCAAATGGTATTTTCTATCCAAAACTTGCTGTGATCATCTTGGATCACTGAACCACTGAAAAGAACCCAGTCTTTCATAGCTGATCATCACATATTCTTGCTGTTACTGTGTACATTGTACTTTCATTCTGCTTGTTTCACTCAACATCAGTTCATGTAAAACTTGTAAATCTTTATAATCATGTAAGTCTTTATAAAATCAGCATGTTCATCTTTATAGAACAATAAATATTCCATTACATTAATATACAACAACTTATTTAGCTATTCTCCCATTGACGGGCATATACTCATTTTCCAATTCTTTGTTGCCACAAAAAAAAAGTTGCTGCAAACATTTTTGCACATATGGGTCTTTTTCCCTCCTTTATATTTTCTTGGGGTACAGACCTAGTAATGGCACTGCTGGGTCAAAGGGTATGCACAGTTTTATAGTTCTTTGGGCATAGTTCTAAATTGCTCTGCAGAATGGTTGGATCATTTCACAATTCCACCAACAATGCATGTGTCCCAGTTTTCGCACATCCCTTCCAACATTTATCATTATTATTTTCTGTCATCTTAGTCAATCTGAGAGGTGTGAGGTGGTACCTCAGAGTTGTTTTAATTTGCATTTCTCTTATCAATAGTGATTTAGAGAATTTTTTCATATGACTATAGATGGCTTTAATTTCATCATCTTTCTCTATATATTCATATGTTCATATCTTTGATCCATTCTATTTTTGAACAACTTGAATTTTTAGAATCCTTATTTTTTATACCAAACCTACATCTCCCTCTCTGAAAACTCTAAGCACACCTCCTAGTTCTGTTTCCTGGGACAGTGAAGAATAGTTCACATTTCAAGTCTCTTCTCTACATGGCAGGCCTTCAAATAACTGATGACTTGCTGTCTCATCCCCAATTCTTCTCTTTATTTCTTAAATGGTGTGCCAGTCCTCTCTTTCCATTATAAGATTTTATGAAGGCAAACTAGACCATCTTTTCCCTCAGTTTTTACTATTTTGAACTATTAAATGAGCATTGCCTCAAACTGAGACTTGGGAAAGATCTTATCTTTAAAAGGTCAAGGTCTCTCATTGCATCCAAAATCACAGCCAGTCATCTTTCCCTTGGATCTTGATGGCTCTGGAGGAAGTTGATAATTTTGCACAGCTGTTTCATTTAAATCTAATTCACTTGCAAGTCAAGCTATCACTCTCCTGATGTTAATGGTCCTTTTCATCTTTTGATGAACAACATCAATGTGCTCCTTTTGGAGGAGGAAGAATGGAATAGTGGACAGGGAATTTGATTCATAATCAAAGAATTTGGGCTCTGTCACTATAATTTGTGTGACCGTGGATAAGTCAATAATTCCCCTATCTGAACCTCAGTTTCTTTACTTATAAAATGAATGATTTGGACTAGAAGACCTCTAAATTACCTTTCAATTTTAAACTATGTATTAAAAAATTGTTCCTACATGTTTCTTCTCCTATCTGAAGGTTTGGGGCAAAACATGAAATGAGAGACAAAGACAGAGATGGAGGGAGGGAGTGAATGGGGAGAGAAATGAGAGGAGAAGGGGAGGGGGAAAGGTTGTAAATGAGGGGGAGGGAGAGAGGGAGGAAGAAAGAGAAGAAGGGAGAGGAGCAAAGGACAAGGAGGGGGAGGGAGAAAAGGAGGGAGAAGGAAAGAGGGAAAGGGGAAAAGGAGAGGGAGATGGGAGAGGGAGAGGGAAGGGGAGAGAAACTTTCCAGAAAGGAGGATAAAAGCTAATAGGCTTAGGAATCTCCTTGCCACCAAGAGCAGCCATGCCTTTCCAGGATTTTGTCTTTAAATTCTAAGCCTAGTAAACTAAACAACTCTTCTGAGATGAGCTGTTGGTTTCCCTGATTGCCACACAGAGAAGACAGATAAGAAACAGAAGAAGCAATGTTATTTTGAGGAACCACTCAGAAAATATAGTTTAATACATCTCCTGCTTTCTCCTGACACCCCCAGTGAGTCTATGAATATTTAAAGAAGTTTAGGATAACCTCACTTAAAGTGAGGTTCAAATCAAACTTGATTATGAACATCTGGACTTACAGAGGAGAGGGATTTAGATTTGGGTTTGCTTGGCAACTTTTAACTTTACAAAGGGATTCACAGAAGAAATCCTTTCAACAACTGACTCCCCTAATTTATGAATTTAATGTGGAATTTCATTTTCAAAACTGCAGTGACTACTTCAATTGGGGACTCTGGAGCATAAGGAGCAGCTGAAACAGAAAGTGATTGATTGTACTAATATATCTTCCAGTCCTAGGGAGTGAGAAAACAGTTGCTATATGGGTAGTTTGTTATTAACCTATGTGAACAACCTGTATTTAATGGTGAGAGAGTGTGATAAGGAGGTTACTTGATGAGAGTCAACAGAGTAAGTGTTATAGGGCAGAGTAGCAGGACCTAGGACATACATGAATCACACTATAGCTAGTGTTTGACCCTGGGTTTTTTCATAGCCTGTCATCTAGGCAATGAGAGAGATGGGTTGTTTACAAAGGTGTTTATCCTAGATCCATGACCAGTATTAAGCTAATACACATATCAAGCATGTCCATCGGGGAAGTAAGTAATAAGGAGAGCTACTGTCATATCCAACTTAGCACTGTCCAGCTGAAGCTTGCACCCAGTTTCTTTTGCCTAAACAAGAGTGATTTAAAGATACTGATAAAACATGATGTCAATTATTCAAGAACACATTTACAATATGTGAATGTGAGGTATAATAGAGTATAAGGTATATAGGTATATAATAGAGAAGGAATGGGTAGAGAGAAAATGGGGAAATAGGTTAGAAGAGATATTGAAAACTAATCAAAAGATATGAGTCTGTCCAGCACTCTTCCCTACCATGGATAACTCTAGATGACAAGACTTATAGAGAACATTATCTTATATTTTTATTATTATTTTTATTATTATAGCTTCTTATTTACAAAACATGGGTATTTTCAATATTGACCCTTGCAGAACCTTCTGTTCCAACTTTTCCCTGCCTTCCCCCCATTCCCCACCCTAGATGGCAGGTAATCCCATACATATTAAATATGTAAAAGTATATGTTAAATCCAATATATGTATACATATTTATACAGTTATCTTGCTGTACAAGACATATGGAATCTAGAAAGAAAGGAAAAAATCTGAGAAGGAAAACAAAAATGTTCTGCCACTATGATTTGTGTACCCTAGCTCTCTCTCTGGTTGTGGCTGACTCTCTTCATTATTGAACAATTAACTGCAACTGGTTTGAATCATCTCCATGTTGAAGAGACCCACGTCCATCAGGATTGATCATCATATAATCTTGTTGTTGCCGTGTATAATGAATGATCTAGTTCTGCTCATTTCACTCAGCATCAGTTCATGTAAGTCTCTCCAGGCCTTTCTGAAATCCTCCTGCTGGTCATTTCTTACAGAACAATAATATTCCGTGATATTCATATACTACAATTTATTCAGCCATTCTCCAATTGATGAGCATCACTCAGTTTCCAGCCACTACAAAAAAGGCTGCCACAAATAGTTTTGCACATGTGGGTCCCTTTCCCTTCTTTAATATCTCCTTGGGATATAAACCCAATAGAAACACTGCTGGATCAAAGGGTATGCACAGTTTGATAACTTTTTGAGCATAGTTCCAAATTTCTCTCCAAAATGGTTGGATTCATTTACAACTCCACCAACAATGTATCAGTGTATCAGTTTTCCCATATCTCCTCCAACATTCAGCATTATCTTTTCCTGTCATTTTAGCCATTTAAGAGATGTGTAGTGTTATCTCAGAGTTGTTTTACTGTGCATTTTTCTTCTCTATAATGATTTGGAACACCTTTTCATGTGGCTACAAATAGATTCAATTTCTTCATCTGAAAATTGTCTGTTCATATCCTTTGACCATTTATCAGTTGGAGAAAGGCTTGATTTCTTCTGAATTTGAGTCAATTCTCTAGATATTTTGGAAATAAGACCTTTATCAGAGTCTTTGTAAAAATATTTTCCAGTTTATTGCTTCCCTTCTAATCTTGTCTGCATTAGTTTTGTTTGTACAACAACTTTTTAATTTAATATAATCAAAATTATCTATTTTGTGGTCACTAATGATCTCTAGTTCTTCTTTGGTCACAAATTCCTCCTCCACAGATATGAGAGATAGACTATCCTATGTTTTTCTATTTTTTTTATAATATCATTCTTTATGTCTAGATCATGAACCCATTTTGACCTTATCTTGGTATACGGTGTTAAGTATGGGTCAATACCTAGTTTCTACCATGCTAGTTTCTAATTTTCCCAGCAGTTTTTGTCAAATAGTGAATTCTTATCCCAAAAGCTGGGGCCTGTGGGTTTGTCAAACACTGGATTGCTATAGTCATTCACTATTTTGTCTTGTGAACCTAACTTATTCCACTGATTAACTAGTCTATTTCTTAGCCAATACCAAATGGTTTTGATGACTGCTGCTTTATAATATAATTTTAGATCTAGTACAGTTAGACCACCTTCATTTGATTTTCATCAACATCATAATATTATTTTTGTTCAACCTTAATCTGAAAATACTACCACTAAATTAATTTGAATGTTCAGAACAAGAAAGTCATGGCCCATCCTTTAATATGAATAAGAATGTTGGGCCTGTAACAGAAAAACTTGAGTTCAAATCCTCATACTCTTACTAGCAGTCTGACCACAGACAAGACACTTCACATCTGTCTGCTTCAATTTCCTGACTGAAGAATAGAGATTATAGTACCTGCTTCCCATGGTTGTTGTAAATATCAGATGAGATTATATTTGCAAAGGGCTTAGCATATAGTAGGTACAATATAAATACCAATTATTAATAGCATTTTAATTAATAACCAAGAGAAACAATGAGTTATGTGAAGAATACTGAAATTAGGAAAAAAAATATGAATCTAAATCCTGGAATTCTGTTAGAAGTCACTTCCCATACCTGTATCTTAGTTTCTTCAACTATAAATGAAGATATTAAAACTTGTAATAAAAACAGAGCTATTGTTAGAATCAAAGAGAATGAGCATTTCATAAATCTTCAAAGTGTTATGAAAATGTAAACTATTAATATTATTCAACTCTAATTTGATATCACCCAAAATTAATATTTTTTGAGAGCAAAGATACAATCTACCCTGAATTAGACCTACCTGCTCCTCTCTCCTAGAAAAATAATAATCATTTTCAAATCATGTGAGCAACAAAATGGAGAACTAAGATATTTCCTCTGATCTCTACAACCTCTCAAACCTCTCCAAAATAGGATTTATTGTTAAAGATAAAGCTGTCTTTATAGCTTAGGACATTTAGAATCTAAAGTAGGATTTCTTTTTAAAATAACACCAAACTAACACTCACCAAACTCGGCCCCCTTCCTCTACTTTGTATACTTCTAGAAACAGTAAAGATAACTCTATAGCATGAACTCAACATTTCTCTGAACTCTTGATCCTCGGCCAGAAAACTGGGAAATAGAAGGATTAGGATAGAATGCCACGGGGGTGAGAGGAGGGCGATACATCACCAAGCCTGAGGGAAAGAGTGTTGAATCTAGTTCTGATCATCCAAAAGTCACTTGGGACAGAAGCCTAGACTGGTGAACTATGAATTGCTTAGTGTGGGAGGAGGCTGAGATGCTTTGAAAGCCAGATCCCAAGAAAACCATCATTAGAAGGGACAGAGTTAGAAAATTAATAGGGAGAAATTGAGGCAGATAGAAATTCAAATTAACAAAGATCTCAAGAAGAAAACTGAAAAAACTTGAACATAGGCCAATGGGGGAAACATTAATAACTGAAGGAAATATACTTCTAGATATAGCAAATGAGTTCAAGCATCTATTAATAAATACAGTAAAATAAAGGAAAATGATACAACTCTTGATGAGAAAGAGGACTTTGTGGGATGTGAGGAGAACATGGAACCACAAAATGCTGTTCCTGGTTGGTTCAAAAATGAAATGAGAATTATGAAAGATGAATTTATGGTTTTCACAGTAAATATCATAGACAAAATAGAAATTGGAATCTGCCATAGCAAGTAACAATAGAAACAAAAAGAGAGGATAATAGATTGAAAATCCAAACATATAGAAATGAAAGACAATCGAAAAGGAGAAAAATAAATAAGCACTAAAAGAAAATATCTTCAGAGGCAGTTAGATGAGGCAGTAGATGAAGCATCAGTCCTGGAATCAGCAGAGCTTCAATATCAGCTTAAGATATTTGACACATACTGTATGATCCTGTCACTTAACACCCAATTGCCATGTATGTATGTATGTATGTATGTATGTGTATGTGTGTATGTATACATATAAATATATGAAAATGAAATACCAATCAAAAGAATTCACAAATCATTTCAAGGAAAACAAAACCCAAGGCTACAAATTCCAAAACACATAATGATTAAATTTTACAATTCAAATTAGAAACAAGAAGCTTACAAGAGATAGGAGAAAAACATTCAAATCCAAAGGAAAAGAAATTCAAATAATACAAGACTATTATGAATCACCTGAAAATATAGGCAGGAATGGAAAGTGTTCCAAAGAGCAATAAATAGAGGATACAGATCAGAGTGATCTATCCTGAAAATCTGAGTTTAACTATAAATGGAAACAAAATGTAGATACTCAATAATAAAGAGGTATTTGAAAATATTTTTAGAAAGAAAAGCAGAATTGAAAAGATTATTTGATTCTCAAACATCCCAAATAACAGAAATACAGGAGTGAATAAAATGAAGCAGTCAAGGACAGAACAGAGTGACAATAGAAAGTCTTGTAAGAGACTTCTTTTTAAATGGAAATGTGAACCTTGCTCTGGTGGTGGAAAAGAGTAAAAAAGAGATGGTCCAAAGAGTGATTCCACAATCTTGCGCTGGGCGTGGCCTGGAGAATTTGGTGCTTGAAAGTCTACTTATTCTACTTTGCTATTTGGAGTTGAAACTCCTGGGATTGATTGATACCTAGGAGAGCTGGACATCATGGATCCTGGGAAAAGATCCTGGGCAAAAAAAGATAACTAGGAGAGTGTATAGTTCAGACTTGGGCTGCATACTTAAGAGATATGGTGGGAAAAGGACCCTACTGTGGGGCAGTGTCCTCTCTGACACCTGCAAATATTACCATTATTCTGGGAGTGAGGCACTATGAAAAGGAAGAATCAATGGGGCAAGCCCTACGAGGCGATGGCAGAAACTACCTAAAGGGGAGAAGCTAGAATGGATACTTTGAAAATTATGATTGCACAAGGAATACATAGAAACAAGAGAGACCAGATAATTATAGGGGTCATGAATCAGAGAGTGAGAATCTAGAGTAAATGGAGAGGAAGGATAGCAAAGAGAGTGAGAACAATCATTTTTGGAAAAAAATCACAAAAAAAATGATATTTTTAAAGCAAACTGGACAAATTGAAGAAGAGAAGGAGGAGGTAATCTATTTAAGAGGAACACAAGGGGGGAAGAATTCTACAACCAGATAAAAAGCAGGAGAGAAAAAGGAACTATTAGCAAAACCCCAGGGGGAAAGGGGAGGATTGCAATCTTTTCTCTTCAAAGAAGATTTAACCAATCTTGTGGTCACACCCTTGTGTTCTATTCCTCTGTGCTTTGTTTAAGAGTACCCATAGCATCACAGCATCTCAAAGGTAAATGAGACCTGATTCTGAGAGTCTGTTTTCTTGTCCTGTTCTTTATAAAATTTTTGCTGTTGTTTAGTCACATTTCATATCTGACTTTCTAAGACCCCATTTACAGTTATCTTGGCAAAGATTCTGGAGTAGTTTTCCATTTCCTTCTTCAGCTTATTTTACAGATGAGGAAACTGAGGCAAACAGGATTAAGTTACTTGCCCAGGGTCAAACAACTAGGAAGTATTTAAGGCCAGATTTGAGCTCAGGAAGATAAACCTTTCTGACTTCTGGCCTGTCACTATCCATCACCTAGATGCATTTTTGTAAAAAAAAGAAATCATAATTGTATTTCCTTCAATTTCACACACATAACTTCCCCACACATACCTTATTTTGAGGAAAGCATTTTGCACACACTGAAGCCTATAGAAATTGTGGCTAATTGCTATTAAAATATCCTTCTGGTGATCAAAAGTACAAAGCTTCAGACAGACAGACACTATTTGACTCCTTTCTAGTCCTTGCCCTATTAAGTGTCTCTAAAAATGTGACAATGACCATGCTTTTGATTCTGACTTGGGGTCTGTGCCCCAGAGAAGGTACTGAGTGCATTGTTTCTGCTCATTGGTTGGGAGCCCAGTAGGATGCAGTAGCTTTCGTTCATTGACACTTGGCAAAGGTGGATAGTCTTTTTCCTAACTACTTCATCATAGCAAGTTACTGGAAGATACAAATGTGCTTCCCAGTAAGGTTTTGAAAAGGGCAATAAGTGGAGGGTAAATTGCAAAAATATGACTATGGGAGAAGGTAATCCCTTCCCTCTGGGTGAAATGAAGAAAATTGAAATTAAGTTTACTAAAGAATAGGGCAAAGTAAAGCTTCTAGTTGTCAATATTTGGAAATCATACATAGAAAAGCAAGGAAATTTGCTAATGTTCTCACATTTAATATGTGTCAGGGGCAGGACCTGAATCCAATCCTTCCTAACATGTTCTCCATTCTCCACATCTCACTGCTTTCTAAAGCCCCTATATTTGTAAATAATAATGATAAGAATCTATATAGAATTTAAAATCTGCAAAGCATTTACCTAACCAGTGACCTTGGAGGTATGTCGTAGTTATTCTCACAATTTTACAAAAGTCAAGCCACTTGTCCAAAGCCAAAGTATAATAGGATTTAGAATTAGAAGAGATCTTACAACACACATATATTGTATCTAGGTTATACTGTAACACATGTAAAATGTATGGGATTGCCTATCATGTAGGGAAGGGAGTAGAGGGAGGGAGGGGATAATTTGGAAAAATGATTACAAGGGATAATGTTATAAAAAAAAATTACTCATGCATATGTACTGTCAAAAAAATTTATAATTATAAAAGAAAAAAAGAAAAAAAAAGAAGAGATCTTACAGATCATATAATGCAAATACCTCATTTTACAAATGAGGACACTGAGACTTAGAAAAGAGGCTTACCTGAAGTTCCAGAAGCATGAAGTCTCAGAGCTGGGATTTGGACTAAGGTTTTCTTAGTCAAAATCCACGTGCCTTTTCCCTCACACATACATATTGCCACGCTGTCTCTCAATTATCTAATTTTATAACCAGTCAACTCAGTCCAAATAGTCCAAGAGATATAGCATGTAGATCATGTCATACTAGATGGTCTGGTCTTCAATTATTGCAAGGATTATTATGCAAAGTTTGATCACTAGTTGCCTTCCATATGTATCAAAAAGTCCTGCTGTTCCTATAGGATTTTTAGCTTTGCAAAACATTTTCCTCCCAACAATCCTTTGAAACAGATACCACAAGAACTATTTATTATTTCCATCTTAAGGTAAGAATAGGAAATGCATCTGAGCTTTCATTGGTATAAAGAGCAGCACTTTATTGGCAACTGACAATATTTAAGAGCTTTGTCCAATAAGTTAAGGAATTTTTTTGGCTCACAAACACAATTTGAATCTGCATCTTCCTGGTCTTAAGCCAACCCTTCATCCACTGAGCCATTTTCCAGACAAGAAAACTGAGGCTAAAAAAGTAAAACTAACTTGTTTATGATCGTGATCATACAGCTAAGGTAGACCACAAAGCAGAGCACAAAGTTTCTGACGCCAAGTCAAATACTCTTTATATGTTGCTCACCATCACAGTCAGAATGACAATAATTAACATGATAGACAACTTTAAGATTTGCAGAGCACTTGATATACACTATCTGATTTGATCCTCACAATACAGTTATTCCCTTCCACAATATGAATCCTCATCACTGTTTGAATATATAACAGGTCAGAATAAGAAACCAGATAGGATTTGAGGGGAATTTTGAGAAAGCCACAGACAACACATAAAAGTCAGCAGATGATACATCTAGTTTGAGATATAAGTTTAGAAAGTCAGAAATGCATAAAATATGTACATAGAATTATATAATAGCGACATATTTTATCTTTTAATGCCTTGGTAACTCCGATGTCTCTGGTTTAAAGGGAGAGCCAAAAAAATTTACACAGATTTTCCAGGTCCCAAGAACCTTGTGTTCTTAACCTCTGTGATGGAACAGATAACTATTACTGTGAGATAATGACTGTTATGATGATTTTATGTCTTGGAGCACCTAGATGTCTTAGAGCACCAGCCCTGAAGTCAGGAAGACCTGAATTCAAATCCAGCTTCCTGGCTATGTGACCTCAGGCAAGTCACCTAACCCCAATTGCCTTCCCACCCACCCCCCAAAAAAGAAAAAGGTTATGGCTTACGCAGAATCACAAATCTACTCAAAGAGATTTAGGTGAGATTCAGACTCAGATTTTCTTGACTCCAACTCTGGTACTCTATTCCCTGTAACACATACTGCTCAAGAATAAGAAGAACTGACAAACAATCAAAAGGAAGAGGATCATCATCCATCCATGTGAAATAGCGTGTGTGTCTAGAGGGAACAAAAGAGACTAATTTCAAAAGCTTCTAAGTCCCTCTTGGTCCCATGTTTCTATGATCCCTTATCAATTGCTAAAGTCATCCTCCAGAGATAGTACACCATGACAATGGGAGCCCATTTATCAACATGGCTCAAATCTTTTTTTGTTAGCACTGGCAGTTCACACTCATTTAACTGAGGCATTTGGGGGGCTGGGGTTGGGGTAAGAAGAGGAAGCAGAATTCTAAGTTTCATCCTCGTGCTTTACATAACCCAATGGCAAACTATTGAAAAAATGAACCCCCTTAGAACATTGCATTGATGGTGCAATGTTCATTTGCTTCCCTAACCTTCAACTTCTGCTAGGAAGCATTTTTGTAGCCAGTTTAGTTTTTGTCTGTTTGGGTTTTTTGGTTGGTTTTTTTTTTTTTTTTTTTTTTTTTTTTTTTTTTTTTTTTTTTTTTGCCTCCTCTGGCTAGTTCCTCATTATTAATTCTTCTTAATCCTCTGAGATTTAGTCTTCTTGGTATATGATAGAGTGGCAATATTTTCCCCTTTCCCTTCCCTTTTCCATTGAAAGAGTAAACAGTACCTCCGAATGTTTAGCCAAGATCTCTCCAGTTAGTAGAAAAAGATTATTAATCAAGGTCAAAGTCGTTGCTTCCAAAGACTGACTGTAATAATGACAATCTACCTCAATCCCATGGTGCAATAACCTGCATAAGAATGGAACTCTTTCCTCCCCATGCAATGTTTGTTATCAGTCAGGTCCCTGCCTGTATCATGCGTTATGAAGCAACCTGATAAAAATCCATATGGTTTGCTAAGAAAAGTAACGCAACAAGATGGGGAAATTTAAGGTGACATATTTTTGAGTTGGCAACATCAATGAATGTCTCCTCGGTTCACTTCCATTTAACTACTGTCCTTTAAGAGTCTGCTTTCTGCAGAAGGCCTTTCCTCAGTCCCCCCAGGTTGACGGGACAGCCAGAAAAGCTAATGCAATGTGCGACAGCATGAAAAGAAACCCACCATTCAGAGAACTGGGAGGTGATAGTTCAATTGTCCTGTCCTCATCAGACTTCATTCATCTAAAGTATGATGTTCAGTTCTGAGTCCCACCGTTTAAGAAAATCATTGATTAGCTCATCCAGAGAAGGGCAACCAGGCTTTGAAACATGAAAACCCCCAGAAATCAGCACCAGACTACCAACACTGTTGGGAAGCCACTGAATTTCACTCAGTCTAGATCAGCATTCTTGGCTTAGAATCTATAAACTTATTTTGTTTTCTTTTTAATGATTTACTTGTATGCCAATATAATTGGTTTTCTTTGTAATCCCAAACATTTTATTCTATATATTTAAAAACATTATGGGGCAGCTAGGTGGTGCAGTGGATAGAGCACCAGCCCTAAGTCAGGAGGACCCAAGTTCAAATCTTACCTCAGACACTTAACACTTCCTAGCTGTGTGACCCTGGGCAAGTCACTTAACACCAGCCTCAGGGGGAAAAATATATAGATATAGATATATATTTTTAAAAAAACATTATTCTGAGAAGAGGATCTATTCGAAGAATACAACAGCTTATACTTAGGTTAGGCTTCTTTAATATAGATCAGCTAATTGATTCAAAACAAAATTTTAAATGTCTACTCACTGAGACAAGAGTACATGCTTATAATCAATGTTGTTGAGACATTTCAGTCATGTCCAACTCTCCATGACCCCATTTTGGGGGTTTCTTGGCAAAGAAAGGGTGATTTGTCATTTCTTTCTCCAGTTCATTTTCTATATGAGGAAGTGAGGCAAACAAGGTGAAGTGACTTAATCAGGATCACACAGCTAGTGTCTGAGGCAAGATTTGAACTCAGGAAGATGAATCTTCCAAACCTAGTGCCACCTAGCTTAAAATCAGCATTAAACATGATATGGGAAAATGAAGAAAAGACAAGGACATGTACAAATTTTTGCTGTTGTGTTGTTGAAAACATAAATCAATTAAGTCAAGTTTTCTAGTGCCATTAGTCTTGAGATTATGGTGCTAAAGATGGCATCTCCATGGAGAAGTAACTGAAACCAAATGTGACAGGATGTGAAACATGTACAAAAGGCTCCAAATGATATTTCTCCCCCTGGAAAAGCTGAAAGACATGATGAAAAGAAATGGAAATGTCTTGGAGAGACTATGGAGAATAGAGTTATATTTTATAACTGGCTCCAATCTGCTCACCATATGGTTAGAAAAGCTTTTTTTGATAAGCTATGTAACCAAAACCAGGAATGCCTTCAAAAAGTTTTAAATCATCCTTGGCTCACTGTCATTTGCCACTTTTTCTCCTGCTTCACTCTTGGTGGATCTTTTGGAGTTCCTCATTAATGGTATATAGTAAAAGATAATGTTATAATCAATCAATAAATACTAAGGGTCTATAAGGGAAGAGGCCTGAAATTCTTCCAATTAAGCCATTAAATTCCCTTATGAATAAATGTCTAGATTCTGTTCCTGTCTTGATATTTTTTTCCTTTCCATTTTAGATAAAGAGAAAGCCGTCCCCAGGTTCCATCATCTGGATTTTGTAGCCAGCTCAGTGTCTATTGTCTATACCCAAAGGAGCAAGGAGTGACCTTCAAAAGAATCTAAAATCCCAGATCATTTTCATTCAAAATGTTTCCTAATTATCATCAGGCAAATGATATTTTAAACCCAAGTAAGACTTCATATTTATTCCTCTCCATCTTATTTTTTATTAAATTAGCCCTATCATTTTTGCCTGTAGAAATAGTTTTTCAGTCCTAGATCTGGGATATAATATATTAGTTATCCTTATCATTCTTCTACAGATTAGCTAAGCATGACATATAGTGCTTTATGATAACAAAGGGTTAAAATGGACAAGAAGGAAAAAATCAAACTGGGGAAAGGATAGTGTAGCAGATGGGCCTCTATGGTTAGAGAACAGTCTTACTAGTTTACATGTTATCATTCAGGAATGCTGAGACTCATTATTTTTCTTAAGGATTTTATCTACAGGAATACAAGGAAAGATAGGAAGGAAGAGACTGACCCAAGAAGGGGCCCCAGGAGGCCATGAGAATGCCAAACTATTAGGTACCAGGTCAGCATAACCCAGCAAAGAGCTGAGGAAATTTGTAAGAGTGTTATCAGGATGAGAGAGGCGTCTGTTACCCCAAGTTTAGACTGAGCATGTGCAAGACTTTGCCAATGAATGCCAGTGGTAGTAATATGTTGGTAAATAGCTTAAGTCCCATTTGTGGAGATGGGAAGGGGAAATAGTGCCTCAAATAGATGGAAGGAAGGAGGGATGTGCATTGGGCAGGGGGGAAAGTATATGTGACATCCTATAGCCTCCCACAACTAACCAGAGGTATGAAATTCTATAAGAAATTTAAATAAATCTAAGTTTCTCCATATATTCTCATTGGAAATCAAGGCAGATTGGAGGTCCAGAAGCAACAGCCCAAATGCATGCTATTTCTGAAAATTAATGTAGCATAAGAGCAAGGAGAAATCCCTGAACCAAGCTACTAAATACCTCCCTCCAAATTAATTGCCACTCATTTTTTTTCTTTTACCTTTTTAAATTTTTTAAAATTTTGAGTTCCAAATTCCCTCCTGCCTTCCTGCCTCTCCTCCATTCATTACAAAGGCAAGCAATACATCAATTATATATGTAAAGTCATGTAAGATATATTTCCACATATCTTAGCATTGCAAAATGAAAAGCAAGAAACAAAGTGAAAATGATATGCTTCAATCTGTATTCAGAGTTCATTTGATCTCCTTCTGGAAGCAGAGCATTCTTTTTATCATGGATTCATTGATAACTCTCTGAATCTACTCATTCAGTCTGCCCAATAAAACTACCTAATTATTCTATCATCCAATCCACACAACTCCATCATTCTATAAAGATGATGACATGGAAGAATTTTCTAAAACATTTCCTGAAAGCTACATTTTTGTGTTTATAATATTCTGTATTCATTGTATTCAATGTATAACAGTGATTACCCCAGTTTCATTGTGTGAAGGCCAAATATGTTACATTTCATCCCTCCCACAGGGTTCTCTGGGGCCATCTAGTCTCTCTGCCATTAGTTTAAGATCTTCTTGATTATGTTCTCCAAATTTTGGGGGGCCTCTAAAAAGTAGATTAATTTAAACACTTAACTATCAGAGTAGCTTTTACAAAGATTTACTTCAAAAGTATGGCCAGCAGAAACTAGAAACTACGTGGATGCCCATCAATTGGAGAATGGCTGAACGAATTGTGGTATATGAATGTTATGGTATATTATTGTTCTGTAAGAAATGACCAACAGGATGAATACAGAGAGGTTTGGAGAGACTTACATGAACTGATGCTGAGTGAAATAAGCAGGACCAAGAGATCATTATATATTTCAACAACAATACTAGATGATAATCAATTCTGATGGACGTGGCCCTTTTCAACAATGAGATGAACCAAATCAGTTCCAATAGAGCTGTAATGAACTGAACCAGCTACACCCAGCGAAAGAACTCTGGGAGATGACTATGAACCACTACATAGAATTCCCAATACCCCTATTTTTGTCTGCCTGCATTTTTTATTTTCTTCATAGGTTAATTGAACACTATTTCAAAGTCCGATTCTTTTTGTACAGCAAAATAACTGCATGGACATGTATATATATATTGTATTTAACTTATACTTTAACATATTTAACATGTATCGGTCTACCTGTCATTTGGGGTGGGGGGGAAGGAGGGGAAAAATTACAAACAAGAGGTTTGGCAATTGTCAATGCTGTAAAATTACCCATGCATATATATGGTAAATAAAAACTATTAAAAAAAATAAAACTATGGCCAGAAAAATTATACAAACACTGCCTCAACACCTGGGATGACATAACCCCCTCTTTCTACTACCTAGATCTCTGGCAAGGGGAAAGAATTAGGTTCATCGCTTAATTTAGTTCCTATATAGTATAGTTCCACCAGTTTCCAAATGCCAAACCCTATTGGGTTCAAACCCTGGCACTTGTGATCCTTAGAACTTTTCTGTTGGGCAGCCAGTAAAATCCAACCTAGAGACCTGCCTCCAAGCCTGCCATACCTAAGGCTCTCAGGTCTGAAGATTCCACTGTCTGATCCTAAAAGAACCTATTTTGGAGACCACAAGGACTAAAAAGTGGAGGGAGAAGAGATAACCCTCACCCACACAGCTTAGTGCAGGGAGCCCATGCTATGAGCAAATAGGACCTTCACCCCTTAGATGAGGTGAAGAGAGACTGTCCCTGTCTGACAGTTTTTCAAGACAATGCGTTTTGTCTATGCAGCCAATGGAAAGAAAGTATTCACAAGAAAGCTTCTCCCAAAGTGGGTCCCTGGCATCTTCCCTATGAGTGCCTTTATCTCAGACGATCTTAGAATGTGCAAAGCTGGTTTACATATGTTTATAGCAGTTCAGTAACTCTGTCAATAAAGGAAATGAGGTTAGTCTGTCATGATCTGCTCTAGATGTAGCCCTACTGAGTGTTCACCACTCCCTTTTTCTAAGCTTACAAATTCTTCAAAATCATGATTTAGAATTTTGCCAGGTATTAAAATAAAATGGAGCAGGCTATAGAGAATATTTTACTCTCTTCTCTATTTTGGATTATCAGAACTCTTGTCCTTTTTTCAGTTCTATGGCACTTTCATTTTCCATGTCTTTTCAAAGAATACTGAGAGGGACTCAGCTATTAACATCTGCCAAGTGTTTCAGTACTTTATGAGAATTTGCATTTTAACAAAGGTCAAGTATTAAGCTAAGAAGAAGAACTTACATTTATATGATGCTTTAAGATTCACTACATGCAAAATTTCCCTGACAACGTATACTAGAACCAGCTCAAATCAACTTTAAAAAACTGATTATTAATTTTCAATGTGAGCATTTATATCTCAGAAATTGGCAAATCAAGGTTCAATTTATTGTTTTGTTGAATTATAGATTAAAGAAAGAGATGGATAAGATGTCAATATTGTGGATCAAACAAAAATACATGATTTTTTCTGAATGCTTTTTGTTAAAGATTTACCAGCATACCACTGCTTGTGTGGATAATTAGGCTAAATTTGTTTGAGTGATTATGGATATCATTTAAGAGGTCTTGCAGTGTTTCAAGACTTAATGCAATGAGTACACTATATCTGCAAATAAGTAAATCTGCAAGGATACCATCCTTAACCATGGCAAATAACTTTACTAAGTATGTTTCCTTATTTTACATTTTGATTGATTCTACAGTTGTAGTAATAGATGGAATCTGGTTTCTGAGAACCACCTTAACTAAATACAGAGAGATTAATCGCCGCTTGGCTCACCATTTGGTGATAAAATATTTAACAGTGGCAACCCATGAAACCAAAAAAAATGTACAATGACTTTCAGTCCCATATAGTGGATTTCAACTTTTGCAGGAGTAGAGTAATGGGAAAGAAGTAGACCAACTATAAGAAATTAACTGTTCATCCTCTATATGCAAAATCCTTGTCCAATGACCAATTAGTATACAATACTACTAACTTTTTATTATGTCATGGACCATTTTAGCAAGCTGATGAAGCCATTTTCAGGATAATGTTTTTAAATTCATGAAATCAAATATATACTATTATAAAAGAAACCAAAAATAATTAATTTAAGATGTAATTTTTCCCATCCAACTTCCTGGATCTCCTGAAATCTATCCATGAACTCCTCAATAATAGGTATTCCCTAAGTTAAAAATCCATGTCATAGAGGAACTAAATCACAACAAGGGCATTCTTGCTGAAAATGAAACCAGAAGACAAAGGAAGTACCAACTACATGGAAGGATGACTCATAATCTTCATTCGAGAAGCAAGTAGATTGACAGAGTTGGTTTTATAGTGAGTACAAAGACAATTATAAATATAATTTCATGGGTCATTTGGTTATGTCCTTTTGTAAGTAACATTTTCAAAAAAGACTACCATGAAAAGATATATGTTTTCAAAACCTACTGCAGAGGATGGAGAGGTAGAGCAATGTTTTCTACAAAGATGTACATAAAAACCTCCAGATTAAATCAATATGTACTTTATTACTCAATTTCTGTGAAATAGGCAAGAATATTTAGAAAAAATGCATGTTGAAAAAAATGCATCTGTAATGAGGCTTGAGAAAGGCCAATGATTTGTAGAACATACAGAAGCCTTATACTACTTTGTCATGAACAATTTCTTCAAGAAAAGAAATAATAAAGATACTGAAGACAATTAATTATATTTAATGGAAATTACCTTTACTTATGAGAATCATTCTCCAATCAGCTGCCTGTGAACAGACAAAACAACAACTTTTTATAGAAAAGATCAGAATACATAAACAGAGGAAAAACTCAAATAAAATAATATAGTATTCAATTAAATAATTATTTATGAAAAAAGGAGATATGAATGGAAGAAAGAATAGCTACCAAAATTAGAGCAATTTCTTTCAGAAATGTAATTCATGAACATTGATCATTACTATATCAGAAACTAAATGAGTTTATATATCAGAAACTAAATGAGCAAATGCCTCACCTACTGACCAAGCAAAGATATATGGCAGTCAAAGGCAACAATAGTTTGAAACATTTATTAATACTATGGATAAGGATAATGTAAGATTGTGAGTAACAGCATCTCATTAAACAGGAAGAAGCAGTGAGTGGGTAAAATTATTTTAAAGAAAACCTATAAACAAAACCAATTGATTAAAAATATCCTGAGAGTATTTAAAGATGAACCTAGTAGAAAGAACATGTAGAGGGACTGGACCTGTGATTTCAGTGATACAGAGATCTCCCAGATGCTGAAATTCCTTCTATTAATTTAAGTTGACACCTTCTCTGTAAATTATCTTAGCTACACAGATTGTGACTTGCCCATGATCTCAGAACTACTATGTGTTAGAAATCCAAGTTGAAAAAAGTAAGTCTTCCTGTCTATGAAGCTAGCTCTCTTTTTACTATGTCATGCTTCCTCATAAATCTAGAAGCAAGACTTTTTTAAAGATGGAAAAGATCTGTGGTTTTATGGGATTTAAAAAAAAATTTAATAACAAATTCATTCCACTGCCTTCTGGGCATTTAAAGCTCTCTACAGGCTGTCCTAACTGTATTTACCAGGCTGACTACACCACATTACCCCTTCCCAAATTCTACAATCCAGACATATCAGCTTTTTTGTGGTTGCTAACATTTGACATACTATCATCTATCTTGATGCTTTTGCACTGATATAGCCCTACTGAGTGTTCACCACTCCCTTTTTCTAAATGCTCACAAATTCTCCTTCAAAATCATGATTTAGAATTTTGCCAGGTATTAAAATAAAATGGAGCAGGCTATAGAGAATATGCCTAGAATGCACTCATAAACTCTGCCCCAATCCACCTCAAAACTCTTATTTCTTTTGTTATTCAATTCAGGCGCCACCTCTTACATAAGACCATTCCTGACTTCCCTCCTCAAATTACTTTGTATTTGTTTGCTATATATTCTGTATATGTCCATTTATATACATGTTGTCTTCTCTACTAGAATATAAGCTCCTGGAGAGCAAGAACTGTTTCATTTTGGGTTATATATCCCAAGGTAGGAACACAGTTACTGGCACATAGTAGGTACTTAATAAATGATTGTTGATTAATTGATTGACTGATTCATAATCAAGGACATTGAAGTCACTGAGCTTGTGCTCTAATATGTCTTACATGTGCTACATTATTTTAAAAAATAGAAATTGCATTGAGAGCAAAGAAACAAAAGCAAACTAGGTCAAATATATGCAGAGATATTACAAAATGCAATTAACACAAATTTGAGGACATTAGATATCTAGGTAAAATATATCTTAATGCCTATAGAGCTATGCATCGTGCCAAACACTGGGAATTTAAGGAAAGAAAAAACCAGGGAAGCAAAATGGTCCCTGAAGAAAAAAAAAAAAAAAAAAAAGCCCTCAATCAAATGTAGAAAGACCATATATAAAGATAAATTGGCTTCAGGGTGGAGCCATCCTCAGCCAGGTAAGATAAAAAGGGTGTGAAGGTTGAATAGACTAGAGAATGAGGTGGGAGGAAGGATCCATTCTCCAAGGCATGGGGGAGAAAGAGAGGGAAAGAAGAAGGGGAAAAGAAAAATAGTATGTTTCCCTTTGCATACTTGATACAAGATCAATTCTTTCTCTAGAGGTAAATAGTTTTTTGATCATGAGTCCTTTAGGATTACCTTGGATCATTGTATTGCTGAGAATAGCTGTCATTTATACTTGATCATCAAACAATATAGCTATTATTATATATAGTGTTTTCCTGGGTCTGTTAACTTCATGTAAGTCTTCCTAGGTTTTTCTGAAAACATCCTGTTCATGATTTCTCATAGCACAATAGTATTCCATTACAACGGACCACACATTTTTCAGCCATTCCCCAACTGAAGGCTGAAGTCCTTACAAAAATGCTAGGAAATAGGTACTATAATTATCCTTATTCTATAAATAAGGAAAACAGAAGTTAAGTGCCTTGCTCAAGGTCACATAATTAGCACATGTTTGAGACTACATATTTGAACTATAGTCTTTCTGATACTACATTCAATATTCTGTACACTAAGTAACTCTATAAATATATGCCCACTCTCCTTCATGCATTGATGGGATAGTGTAAACCAAGATTAATGAGCATATTATGCAGTTTTGTTTATCTTTATATTTGTCTTCTATTGAATAAATATTTGTTTTTATCATTTAGTGTTTTATGTTTAAAAGTCAATGGTGTCAACATTGACAAGTCAAGTGGCAAGTGACAAGTCATGTTTCCAGACATACATATACACACATTCATACCAGAGTTCCCTCCCCCTGAACCCTAAAAAATATTTTGTGTGGTATCCACATGTGTGTGTGAATACCATATTATATATATATGGTAATATACTATATATAATTGCTCTCTCTCTCTCTCTCTCTCTCTATATATATATATATATATATATATATATATATATATATATATATATACCAATTGATATACTCTTTCTCTGTTTCTGTCTATTTCTTTCTCAATGTCTCTGTGTCTCACCATCTCTGTCTCTGTCTCTTAGATGTTCTCTCTCCGTGTGTGTCTCTGTCTTATCTGTCTTTCTGTTTTTCTTTCTGTCTTTGTGTGTGTCTTTCTCTGAATGTTTCTGAATTCTCTGTCTCTCTGTGTGTGTTTCTGTCACTGTTTCTCTTTCTTTCTGTCTCTGTCTCTTCTGTCTCTTCCCCCTGTCTCTGTCTTTCCCCCTATGTCTCTGTTTCTCCCCTCCTGTCTGCTCCATTCACTCTATTCCTATCTCTCTCTCTTTCTCTTTATCTTTCTCTCTCTCTCTCTCTCTCTCTCTCTCTCTCTCTCTCTCTCTCTCTCTCTCTCTCTCTCTCTCTCTCTCTCTCTTTCTGTGTGTCTCTCTCTCTCTGCCTCTGTCTCTCTCTGTCTCTGTGCCTCCCTCTCTCTCTGTCTCTGTCTCTCTCTCCCTCTCTCTCCCTCTCCCCCCCCCCTCTCTCTGTCTCTCTTTCTCCCTCTCTCCCCTTTGCTCTCCCTTTCTCTCTTTTCCCCTTCTCTTTCTTTTTCCCTCAAAGTGGAGCTATCTATTATGGCTTTTTAAATAGACTTCTGCCTGACACAGGAAGATTCTAGAAGACACAGCATCACTTTGAGTTCAGATAAGTTGGGGAGTCTGAAGATTCAGTCACTTTAATATGACAGTGAATTTTTATTTGGTTTCTGATTTTAAAAATATCATATTCCCTTACTAAATTCTTATATCATATATATGCATATATATATTATATACAAGATAAATTCATATATCTGCATAACTATTTCTGAAGCTGTCCTCCATAGTTTTAAACCACAGAGCTTCAATATCTATCAAAGGATAGCCCATTTGACTAAAAGAGCTTGATAAATAGTGTTTGAGAGGATCTGTAAGTTCATCCCATTCTACCATTGAGAATTTAGGAAATCATCAAACCTGAAAGATGGAAGAGACCTTAAGACTCATGAAATCATAGTTTTAGAGCTGTAAGTCTAGTCCAAGTCACTCATTTTGTAGAGAAATAATCAAAAATCACTTTTTTCATAGTCTTGTATCACAATTTATCTAACTATCCCCCAATTTATGGGTATATGCTTTGTGTCTAATCCTTTGCTATCACAAAAAGTACCACTATATATATTTTTATATAAAGAGAAATTTTCTGCTCATCAATAATTTCCTTGGGGCATAAGCCTAGCAATGAACTATCTCTGTCAAAGAATATAGATATTTTAGTAAATTGATTTGTACAATTCCAAAGTATTTTCAAAATGATTATGCTAATTCACAACTTCACTAATAATGCACTAGTGTGTCTATCTTCATACAACCCCTCAAACATTATTTCCCTTTCTTGTCATATGTGCCAGTTTATAGAATATAAGAAAAAACCTCAGGTTTGTTTTGATTTGCACTTCTCTAATTATTCATGATTTAAAGCATTCTTTCATATTGCTAACTTCTTAAAATAATTTTTCTTAACCTTATTGAACAATTTATGTTTTCTCTTTCCTGTTTAACATTTTATGTCTTGTATTTTAAAATTGAATTTTCTGTTTAGCTCTGATCTTTTGACTAGGAATGTTTGAAAATCCTCTATTAAGTTGACTATCAATTTTTCCCTTGTAGAATTTTGCTCCATTTTGCTGGGTAGTTTATTCTTGGTTATAATCCAAGTTCTTTGCCTTCTATAATATTATATCTCAAGCCATCCAATCTTAATGTAGAAGTTGCTAAGTACTGTGTAACTCTGACTCTGGCTCCTCACTATTAAAAATCTGGCTACTTACAGTATTTTCTCCTTGATTTGATAGTTCTAGAGTTATAACATCTCATGGAGATTTTATTTTGAGATCTCTTTCAGGAGCTGATAGTGAATTCTTTCCATTTCTATTTTATCTTCTGGTTCTAGGATATCAGGTCAGTTTTCCTTGATAATTTCTTGAAAGATAATGTATAGATTCTTCATTTGATCATGACTTTCAGGTATCTTTTTTTATTCTTTAGATTTTATTTGGTTGATTCTTGATATCTCATAGACTCATTAGCTTCCACTTTCCCAAATATAATTTTTAAGGATTTATTTTGTTCAGTTAGTTTGTACTTCTTTTTCCATTTGCCCAATTCTATTTTTTTTTGGCTGAGGTAATTGGGGTTAAGTGGCTTGTCCCAGGTCACATACAGATATTTTGACATTGTTACCTTCTTCTGAGTTTATGTTTTGATCTTCCCTGTCACTATAGTAGTTTTCTGTAGTCAGGGATTTTTTTGTTTTTGTTTTTTGCTCATTTCCCAGTCTATTTCATGACTTTTAAAGTTGAACTCTGTTCCTGGGATTCAGGGGGCACTATTCTAAATTTTTTGCACTTAAAGGCTAGAGGCCTGGCCACTGGCTTACTATGCCAGGTTTCTAGGCCAGTATCTTCACATGCTTTTGTGGAGTCTCCAAGCCTAGCAACTTGCCTGCTTTGCTGGAATCAGTAGTTCTGGTCACATCATCTGTGCCAGGACCTCTTAGCCTGGTAGCTCACCTGGTGCACCAAGGTCACCTGGCCTGGTCATGCCTCCTATCTTGGAAGGTACTGGCCAGGCCACTTGCCTGCTGTACCAGGGGGTTTCACAGGGACATAGTGCCTCAGTTCCTCATTTATATTTGAGCTAGGGACCTATAGTTAACATTCCCAGATACCACCTGTACTGGGTTGTCCTCCCCTGTTTACCAAGTAAGGCAGATCTTTCCTGAATTTCTTCTTAGTTTTTCTGGACCAAAAAATTGTTTCCCTCTGTCTTTTTGTGAGTTCTATCTCCAAAATTCATTTTGAGGTATGATTTAAAGTTATTCAGAGAGGAATTTGGGAAAACTCAAACAAGTTTCACCTTTTTCTCCATCATCTCTGCACTCTCATATTATTAACTTATTAATCATCCATTGTTAACATGGCTTGTGATGTTTTTTGAAAATGTCCCACTCCCTTTTCTACAGCATAGAGACATGAAATATCCCATTCTTTTTTTATGCAGCATCATTATTTTATCATTTTGATAATGTCTAATCGTGAACAATTAATATTTCTCCAATAATCTCTCCTCCTTTATTTCTGTAAAAACTAAAGTTGATTTAAAAAAAAAAAAAAAAAGATCATGTCCAGCCTACTCATTTCACAAGCTATTTATGTCAGACAACAATAACAACCCCAGGCTCTCAGTATAAATGCCCTTTTCACTATACATTGGACTCCCATCATAATCACTATTATTTTATAATAGTCAGACTATTGCACCCATACCCTTGCTTCTTCCCACCTCAACACTGCTATATTATTACTAATAATAACTCATATATATTATATAGTGTTTCCCTCATATATATCATAAATAGCTTTCCTTACAACAACCTGTGAAGTACATAGTGCAAATATTTTTATCTTCATTTTATAAGTGATGAAACTATGACTAAGAAAGATTAAGTTATTTACCTAAGGTCCCACAATTAATCAAGTTTAGAATTCCACCCAGGTTACTCAATTCCAAACTTAGTGCTCTTTTTATTATTATATTATACTAGACTGCACGTCTTTAATAAATGATTCTGGGACCTAAAGACAAATAAGTAAAAGATCAATTTTAGCTCAAACAAGAGAAAAGGGCATAATAATTAGAGCTCTCCAAAAATGGAATGAACTGCCTCAGAATGGGGAGAGTTCCCCATTACTAGAGGCCATGGAATCATAAATTTAGCTACAGGTCTCAATGAAATGATTGAATGTTGTTTTTTGGGAAACTTTGTAGAATTCTGTCCTTAATTTAAGGCCTGAGAACTTGTGCTTTTGTATTTTAAGAACTTTACTTCAATATATTTGGTTTCCTTCGTAGATCCCTTCCGGTCCTAAATTCTATGACCCATGACTGCTTAGAGAAAAGCCCAGTGTCCTCTTCAGTGAGTCACTGACCATGAAAGAGCTAAAATTAGGACAAGTAGATGAAAGCTTTACTCCAATGCCCCAAAATTTAGAGAGCACTTCTTCAACATCACAAAAGTTATACAAGAATATTAATATACAAGAAAACCTGGCAGAGGTCAAACTCCCTCCACTCACCTGTAGCCACTCAAGAAATTCATCCCTCCTTCTCCATATTGTACATAACAGAGTGGCTCTAATGTCTCCAGAATTTCTATTATCATCTCATTGTTTCCACCTACACACCTACCCCCCAAAATCCCTGAATTTCTTTTTAAAAGTTATCTGAAAATTGTATGAGATTTTCCCCAGATGTTTTTGAGATGCTTGACCCAAGTGAAAAATTGCTGTGTTTTGATCCTGGAAAAAGTGGCCATTCACTTGACCAATATCTTTTGATGTTCCAAGCACCTTGTTTGTGCCTTCATAATCTATTTGAAATCATTCCTTTTGCTAGTAAATCATTTGCAAACATGACCTCATAGAATCATAAAATCAAGAAGTTGGCAGAGGCTTTAGAGGTCACCTATTCTAATGTGCTTCATGTGGAAATCTCTTCTATAATCCTTATAGCAATCATTCTGTATCTGGCTTGTACACTTGTAAAGATGAGAAACTCCCTGCTTCTCAAGGCAACCTATTAGCTCTTTTTGCCCCTGATCTGACTCTCATTTTACCAGTGTATCACAGTATCATTGGCCATACAGTCCAACTTATCAATGAAACAAATTCCTATTATAACATACCTGACAGGTAATTGGTTCTCTAGCCTCTACTTATAAGGCATTCCTAGTATGGCAACTCCCTCTACCTGATTCAAGTAAGCAAGTTATCTGTAATTTATAAGCTTGGAGAGTCAGTTGGGGTAAAAGGTTAAATGACTCAATTTATCTAGAATCACACAAATGAGTGTCAGAGATGTGGCTTAAACTTATGATATCCTGACTCAAGATAAAACTTATTCACTTCCCAGTCCTGCCTCCTTACCACATTCTGATTGTCCTAATTGTCCTTCCTATAAAACTAAAGTTCTCCATACCTTTAACTTTTATTTATTAGTTTTGGTTCTACCATCAGAAATCCCAGAGGTAAGCCTGATCTCTCTCTCATTTGGCAGTTATGATATCATGGAATTTGGAATCAATCAATCGACAGATAAATATTTATTAAGGGCCTACCTTGTGCCAGACATTATGCTAGGCCCTGGGATACAAATGCAATAAACAGCACAATTCCTACTTTTCAAGATCTTACATTCTAAAGACAGACATGAGGATATATATATAACTACATACAGAACAAATATGTAACATTAGACACTCTGATACCTATTGTTTTAAGACCAAGTATGTTACATTTTCCCCAGAGTTCTCTCTGATTCTTAAGTTGAACTGGGAAGGGTTTAGGCTCCAGCTCCCAACTCTAAATCTAACCCTAACCTATTGGCATTTCTTCAAATGTAGGGGGAGTCCCTTTACCCCCAAGATCCATTTAACCACTAATAGTTGGATTAGCTTTCACAATAAAAATTCACTTCAAAAGTACAAAATAAATATAGAAACACTAGCTGAGTTACTAAAGAGCACAGTACCAGCTCCATAACCAAAACCCTCCTTGGGTTCAAATACCAAGTACCCTGGTTTCTAAGGACTTTCCTGATTGGTTACTGGATATAGCACCCCTCCTGGAATCCTAGCTTAAACTCTCAAGTCCAATGAGTTTCACTGTTGACCCCTAAAACTGAAATGACAAAATGAAGCAGAGCAAGGCAAAAAAACCCTGATTCTGGGGTCTAATATGAGAGAAGGAGGAAGAGTACCCTTCTCTAAATTTAGCATCAGCTCTGTGGATGAACTGTGATCTTCACATTCTGGACACAGTGGGAGAGATAGCACAGGAAAAAAGAGAGAATGCCAGAGTGTCCAGTTTTTTAAGTGCCTCCATGTATAGAATCTAGGCATGCCCCAAAGGCCCCCTTACATATTTCCCCGTGTTTTAAATTTGATCTCTGGCAAATAGTGATGGGTAAATTTTTTATTGTTCCAGATTCAGAATAATTCTCTGTAGTCATTGGGAAGGCATAAACAATTTCTATTCACTTGCTTTCCCAGTCGTCTCAAAAACAACCATTGTGATATGGTCACACATAATCTCACAAATAAATTGTATATTTCTAAATTTTTGGCATGAACATTAGGCATGAAGATGAGCACCCTGAGATATTATATAGGGTCTTTTGAGTTTACAAAAATCAAGCTACATAATTCTGTTTAGATGAAAAGAACTATAAGAACATTTACTGAGATAGTAGCAATCAAATGACTCCAGATCGCTCACATTAAACTTAATATCAATTCTTAAGCAGGACTCAGTAAGGCAAAATGTATCTACTAATACTTATAAAGAATTCAATAACATAAAAATATCAATGTTTAATAATAATAGAAAATTTGCAAAAATTAAACCGGGGAACTGACTTACTGAGGGAACAAACATGGCCGGGGGCGGGGGGGGGGGGGAGATAATGTAAAAAATGGCCATTTATAACCTAAAAATTATTTTTTGCCAAATTTTCCTAGAATCTTACAATTTAGAGTATCTCAAAAATCAAAAGTCACAAGAAGAGAATCTCTCCAACCATCTTCACAAAAGCAAAGGGCCTGAATTTATCCCAGACAAGACCTCATACATAACATTGACTACCTTGGCCGCGACTGCCTGAAAACCAAATATGTTTCATCTCACCTCTCCTCTAGAATTCACAACACAAAATCCAGTAGACCCAAAAGAGGAACAGCTCTTGTGAGAAAACTCTACATGTATCACATCCAAATAGTAGCCTTGAGTGAAACAAGTTATCAAATGAAGATCAGCTTACTGAAGTCAGAGTTAGGTGAGTTAAGAATACCTGGGTTCAAATTATGTACTTGTTTACTACTTTGTAACCACAGGAAAATAAATTAATTTCTCTGAATTTCAGTGAGCTTATCAATGAAATGAGAAGACTCATACTAGCAATATTTATCTTACAGAATGGTTGGGAGGGAGCACTTTGGAGACCTGAAAGCCCTCTATAAATGTGAAGAAGAGGTATGTGGGATTCTTAGAATTCACTAAAGTTCCAAATCTTCAGCTGTTCACTTCCATATGTATCTGTACTGGTGTCCCTCCTAACTACCTTGAATTTAGGTACTTTGCATTTATTTTTGTTTAATTTCTTTATTCTTCAGCAGAACTGAATTATTGAAAAGAACTATCTCAGAGATTGGGAACAGTATTAAGCCATAAGGAATCTCCAATCACCTTGGAGAGAGAGATTTTATTAAAAGACTAGTTGCTAACTTCAGATCCTGATTCCGCCTTTAATTTGTATAATCATGAGTGAGTAAACTAAACTCCATGAGTCTATCAACAATCTCTTTATATAAATACCTTCTATCATCCTTAACTAAGGATTCTTAAGCTAAGGTCTGTAAACTTATTTTTTAATTTTGCTAACTGTATTTTGATATAATTTTTCTTTTGTAATTCTACATAGTTTGTCCATTTTAGAATCTTTTTCTGAGAAGGCGTCCATAGGTTTCATCTGTCTGCCAATGGGGTTCATTACATATACAGAAAGTCTAAGAACTGGTCCCTTAGATTGAGGACAATATTTAGCCTTAGCTCCCTGCACTATAAAATC